>NC_057715.1:119413368-119420119 GCF_004010195.1 Chiloscyllium plagiosum | reverse complement strand
CTAATTTCCCAGAGGGAAATTGAGAGTTAACCACATTGCTGTGGGTCAGGAGTCACATGTAGGCCATACTGAGTAAAGATGGCAGATTTCCTTCCCAAAATGACGTTAGTGAACCAGATAGTTTTTCCAACAATGGATAATGGGTTCATACTTGTCATTAGAGTCTTAACTCCAGATTTCTTAACAATTTTATTTCTTAATGTATTACAGAGAATAATTAACTAACCACTATTTCTGAGATGCCTTTGATGTAGGTGAGAGTGGCTGGGGTTTCTGGCCTCCACCTCCTTCTGGCTTTGAAAGGATTAAGCTGATAGGGGTGTTGTTTTATCGGAACAGTATTCCCTATGTCTACTTCAGGTACAACAGCATTAGCCCTCCCCATCTGATTCTTACATATGTCCTTACACTGCAGTAACAAATCTTTCTATGTTCCTGAGACAGATTGTTTACTAACTTATCCCATTCCTCAAGGACTTCTTCATTTTTAATCTATTTTGGGGCACCTCAAAATCTACATCATCTGGATTTGATTCCTCACTCTGTAGGGCAGTAACTAACACCTGTTTCTCCAGTTCTTTCTCTCTAGTATAATATGGTTTCAACATGTTCACATGACATACCCGATACCTTTTTTCCTATCTGGCATTTTTACTAGATATTTCACCTGACTCAACTTTTTCTCAATTTGATAGGGACCACTAAACATGGCTTTGAAGGGGTCTCCTATTACTGATAACAGTACTAACATGTTATCCCCTGGAAAAATGTCCGAGTCTCAGAGCTTCTATTTGCCACCTGCTTCATTCGACACTGTGCCCTCTTTACGCGCTGTTTAGATAACTCACCTATTCAATTTAGTCTCTGCCTCATCTCTGATACATAATCCAAGTGTGAGATCTCCAACTTTGGTCTTTCAATTTTTCTTTAATTAATTTCAAAGGGCCTCTCACTTTATGACCCAATATTAACTCAATGGGAGTGAACTGGGTAGTCATTTGGGGCGTCTCTAATGGCAAATAATCATTCGGATAATCCTGACAGGATGCTCTTAACCCATTTTGCCTTGATACTCCATAATGGAATTTCCTCCGGAAATCTGGTAGACACATCCATTATGGTTAATAAGTACTGGTTCCCACTTTTAGTTAGAACATAGAACATAAAACATAGAAGAATACAGCGCAGTACAGGCCCTTTGGCCCTCGATGTTGCGCCGATCCAAGCCCACCTAACCTATACTAACCCACTATCCTCCATATACCTATCCAATGCCCGCTTAAATGCCCATAAAGAGGGAGAGTCCACCACTGCTGCTGGCAGGGCATTCCATGAACTTACGACTCGCTGAGTGAAGAACCTACCCCTAACTTCAGTCCTATATCTACCCCCCCTTAAGTTCTCGGGAAGGGACCTACACAATCAATTATAACCCACGTGAAAGGTTCTTCAAATGTGGGAATTGGCAACAAAGGGGCTGGTTTTATTACAGCCTGTGGCTTTCCTACCCTTTGGTAAGTATGACACGTACGGCAAAAGTTAACCACATCCTTGTGCATTCCAGGCCAATAGAAATGCTTTTGTATCTTAGCCTGAGGCTTTCATACCCCTCGGTGACATTGTACAGGTAGTTTATGTGCTACCTGTAACACTTCTGTCTGTATGCTACAATCTGGTGCACTTTGGCCCATTTCTCCTCTGCACTAACCTGTCGTAGTCTCCATTTCTGTCTGAGGATTCTATCTTTCCGATAATAACCTTCAGGAATATTCTCTGCCTCCTTTTCAGAGTATGCATCCACATATATATCTTTTATCGTCTTGTCTTGCTGTTGCAAGTCTCCAAGCCTTTCATGACTAAACACTTCTGTCTGGGCCTCTGCCTGTGCAGGTTTTTCCTGCATCATTACGTGAAACAAGGTATCCGCTAACTGAGCTTCGTGCTGTGACTTATGATAATGGGATCTGGTTATAACACAGTCTGAGAAAATACCAGGATACTTCTGTTTTAACTCCTCAGTTTCGTGGTCTTCCTTGGGCTTCTCCACAGCAAGGGGTGCCACTCACATCTTAGATCCTGCCAAATCATTCCCAAGGACAAATTGAATTCTTGGAACTGACACTCTGTCAATCGCTCCCACTGTAACGTCCCCAGTCTTAAATTGGCACTCCAACCTGGTCTTACATAGGGGTACACTAAATTTCTATCCATCTATCCCACAAATTACCACACTCTCGGGTAACAGATCCGAAAGAGTGCATATTCACTTATCTCTCACAATCAGGAACTAGTTAGATCCTGTATCTCTCAAAACTAAAACTTCTTGTCCTTCTCCCCCTGTTCTTTCTGAGTAAACTTTAGCCACAGAGGTGAACTCTTTGTAGTGATCAGGTACTAACTCCATACACAGCCCCTATCTAGGCTGTACGCTCTCCTGCAGGTCCTCAGCTCTTTTTGGAGTCTCCTTTACCACCTTCACTAACGTCACTGGCTTAGCTTCTTTTACCACATCTTTTCCCACAATGCCTTTCCTTAATGACCAGCACTGTGACTTTACGTGTCTCACTTTACCAAAGTGGAAACACCTGAGACCTTTTATCTCCTTTCCACCCTCTTGGGCTTCTTTTTTATCCTGTGGTAAAGTCTTAACAGTGTTCTCTACTCTTAGTTTAGATTAGATTAGATTAGATTATTTAGATTAGATTATTTACAGTGTGGAAACAGGCCCTTCGGCCCAACAAGTCCACACCGACCCGCCGAAGCGCACCCACCCAGACCCATTCCCCTACATTTACCCCTTCACCTAACACTACAGACAATTTAGCATGGCCAAATGACCTAACCTGCACATTTTTGGACTGTGGGAGGAAACTAGAGCACCCGGAGGAAACCCATGCAGACATGGGGAGAATGTGCAAACTCCACACAGACAGTTGCCTGAGGCGGGAAGCTTGTCTTATGCACCAAGTTGTATTCATCTGCTAATTCTGCTGGCCTTCTCACCTCCTGAGCTTTCTGTTCCTTCACAGGAATTCTTACCATCTCTGGAAGTGAGTTTTTAAAAACCTTCAGCAGAATGATCTCTCTTAGAGCCTCAAATGTTCAAAGCACGCACCCATCAATCAAAATGACTATGTTTAATTCTTTCGAACTCAACATAAGTGTGACCTGGTTCCTTCTTTGTGTTTCTGAACTGCTGCCTATATCTTCCGGTATCAATTCATAAGGACTTAAAATAGCCTGTTTAACCTCTTTATAATCTCTTGATACCTCATCTGACATTGCAGAAAATACCTCACTTGCTCTGCCTACCAGTTTAGTCTGAACTAGCATTACCCATAAATCCTTGGACCACTCCATCTGCCTAACAAATTTTTCAAATGAAATAAAGAAGGCTTCAACATCTTTTTCAACAAAATATAGCAGAGTTTTGACATATTTGTATACATCGTTATCTTCTCTTTTAATCTCCACCCTGTTAACTTGACTTTGCTAAGTCAGAACTTCTCAAGTTCAAATTCACTCTCTTTCTCCTGTCTCTCTTTGCTCAGCCAAGAACCTTCTCTCTCTCTCTTTTTCCTCTCTCTTTGTTTATCTCCTAACTCCATTTTCCTCAGTTCTAATTTAAGCTTTTCTACCTCTACTGCACTTGTCTATTTCTCTGACACATTTATGTGTTTGAGTAATTCCCTTACAATTTCAGCTTTACTTTTGACCTTGATTAAAGCGAGATCTAACTTCTTTGCTAATTCTAAAAGTATGGCCGTTTTCATTGGCAGTTCTCCTCTCAACTGTTCAATTTTCCCTGGACTTGTACCCCAAAAGCATTGGTTGTGTCTTTGACTTTTAAGATTATCAATATACTAAATCAAAATTGGATTGGAGTTTGATATTTTTTGGGGTATAATTTAAATTGATTGGCCGAATTCAAATTTGTGTTTTTTGTCTCACAACAACTTAGTGAGTGCTGTTTGTTCTTAATCAAATGTTACTTTGTAATACTTTGTAAATTCTCCAGCTCTCGGTGTATTTTCAAAGTCCTTCACTCTCTTAAAGGTACACCCACATCTTCATAACATACCTGCTAACTCTTTAATATTGCTGAAAAGAGAGATGTGGCTGAAGCTTTTCATCTTGCACTAATCAGGACACACACATGAATGTTTGAAAACCATCATAGCAATTCACATTGCAGGAGGAAAGAAGAAAGAACTAGTCAACTCTAATTTGATGAGGCACTGCCATCGAGAAGACAACAGGAAACTAGAGGCTGCCCAGCTCCTGGGTAACTTAAAAAAGATGCACAAGTTTGAACACATTCCTGTTGTTTGCACAAAATGGGTCCCCGCGTATGAATCTGTATGTAAGTGGTAGGAAGCATAATAAATCATGTTCTAAACTTTGGGTTACTTTAAATCAGTTATTGTGCTGCCCAGTTGTGGGATCACCAAACAGTTGACATTGTGTTTTGTGACTGGTTGAATTGATTTTTATGGGACACAGACTTCACTGGCTGGCCAGCAGTTATTGCCGTCCCCAGTTGCCCCTAGGGAAGGTGATGGTGAGTTGACTTCTTCACAACCACGATAGTTCATGTGTTAGAAGTATTCCAGGATTCTAACACAGTGACAGTGAAGGAATGGTGAAGGATATATTTACAGGTCAGGATGGTGAGTGACTTATGGTGTTCCCATGTATCTGCTTCTTGAGATAGAAGTGGTCATGTGTTTGGAAGGTGCTCTCTAAGGATCTTCGGTGAGTTTCTGCAATGCATCTTGTAGATAGTATGCACTGCTGCTCCTAAGTGTCAGTGGTGGAGGGAGTGGATGTTTGTGAATGTGGTACCTTTGACAAATGGTTTGATTTGATCAACCAATCTCTGGGATGGTCTGACTGGTGTAGCTGGCATGACATCAATCCTGAAAATCATATACAACATTGCTCAATTGTGGGGGAGACACAATGGTGTTTTTTGGACTGATGGTAGTTTCCCACTCGCAGTGTCTATGTGTAGCAGCTGGGGTAAGTGTCACTGTTAATTAATGGTACCTCTTTCCTTACCAATCTCCATGTTACCTGACAGAAGTTAGCCCTCCAGCCTCCTTTTTTAGCGTAGAAACACACAGATTAGGGAGAAGTGTCAGCTAATCAGCCTTCTGAGCCTGTTCCATCATTCAACAAAGATGTGATTGCTCCACATTCTCATCAATCTCGAAAACCTTTCACATGCAGATTTGAAGCTTTCCCTCAATTCTCTAATTTACTGATTCCCTCCTGGATTTCAATTCTTCTTCCGACTGATCCTTCACGCTCTGTTTTACCCCCACCTTGGCCAGGACATCAGTCATTAGTTGTGTTAGGAACGCTGTCTGATAGTGAGGCGCACTGAGAATAAGAGAATTCGGAGAATATTGAATTCCAAGTGATGGTCCTCTGTTTTCGCTTCTGTTCTAGGGACACCGTTGACAAATGTGACACATCAAGACATTGAGAAACGGATCAACCACATGTCCAACTCCATTGAATCTGTCACAATTGGAATTTGCAATGGCTTTGAGGAACAGCTGTTTATCCAGAACAGTGAATTCATGAACACAATTCTGTTCATGGCCCAGATCCCTGGTCACCCTGGTCACATAGACATCAGCCGCAATGAGAGAGTGGTAGCCCTGATGACTGATATTCTGGACATTCTCCAGAATCTGAAGACCTCAATGACAACTAACCCTGAGATTGAAGACAGAGAGGGGAAGTGGCTCAGTGCAGAGCCCATTAGGAGGTTCCTTCTAAGGGAAAGATCTCATTTCAAGCATTTGGTTGATCAGGTCCTGTGTGATCTCAACAATGTGATGCATGTTCTAGAAGGATCCAGACTCTCCAACCTTGAGTCAGATGACATGATTGAATCACTGAGGTCTGGCCACCTTCCTGGTGTCTGGGAGTCACTGAGCCGAGTGAGAGCACCACTCCTGCAGTGGGTACAGCTCCTGAGAACCAGGCTGGAACTGCTGAACAATTACTTGGCTGGTCCAGAGGCTCCTGTCTCCTACAACCTGACAGCATTTCAGCATCCACGGCTGTTACTCAGCGCTTTGCTGCAGCAGAAAGCTCAGTCCGAGCACCTCGACCTGAACAGATACAGCATACAAAGTCAGGTATGTCATTGCAGCAATGTCAGACTGGGCCTGGGCAAGTCTTGGGACTTAACATTGCGGAGCAGAGACCAGAACGTATCCAGCTCCCTTACCGACCCCAACCTCTGATCCTCTCCAATTCCAGTGTCTACAACAAAGCTAAACCAATAGGCCAGTTACTTCCTGGTTCAGACCCATTCTCTCTGAGGAATACTGGCTCCTTTCCCTCAGCTTCAGAAAACTGGTAAGTTCATGAAGAAGGGCTCCCAGAGCAAAACCCCTGTTTATTGATCCAGGATTCCATTCCCTTCAATGTGCTTTCATTCCGAGCATTTTCAAAATGAAACCAGGTGGTTCTCTGCTCCTCTCACTAACTGGAAGAGAAAGTGAGGGCTGCAGATGCTGGAGATCAGAGCTGAAAATATGTTGCTGGAAAAGCGCAGCAGGTCAGGCAGCATCCAAGGAACAGGAGAATCGACGTTTCGGGCATAAGCCCTTCTTCAGGAATGAGGAAAGTGTGTCCAGCAGGCTAAGATAAAAGGTAGGGAGGAGGGACTTGGGGGAGGGGCTTTGGAAATGCGATAGGTGAAGGGAGGTTAAGGTGAGGGTGATAGGCC
>NC_057715.1:119402225-119408144 GCF_004010195.1 Chiloscyllium plagiosum | reverse complement strand
GGCCTATCACCCTCACCTTGACCTCCCTCCACTTATCGCATTTCCAAAGCCCCTCCCCCAAGTCCCTCCTCCCTACCTTTTATCTTAGCCTGCTGGACACAGTTTCCTCATTCCTGAAGAAGGGCTTATGCCCGAAACGTCGATTCTCCTGTTCCTTGGATGCTGACTGACCTGCTGCGCTTTTCCAGCAACACATTTTCAGCTCCTCTCACGAACTTCCTTGTGCAGGAAGTTATTCTCCAAAGAACCAGGTGAGGTGATGAGGATTTATTTCCCTTAACGAGCTGCTGTGATCTGGAATATGCTGCCTGAAGGGGTGGTGGGAACAGACTCAACAGGAACCTTTCAAAAGGGAACTGGAGAAATACTTGAAGGGGAATTATTTTGCAGGACCATGGAGGAAGAGCAGAAATGGTGGCACTCAGGAGAGGTGCTGGTGTAGTGGTCATGCCACTGAACTAGGAACCCAGAGCTTCTGGAGTCATGGGTTCAAATCCCACCAAAGGCTTACAGCGACATTTGAAGTCAATTATAAAAAGAATTGACCTTACAGAGTCAGACAGTAGAGAAGAGGCCCTTCAGCCCATTTAGTCTACACCAGGCCCATTGCCTTAAATGTTATGAGATTTCAAGTGCACACCAAGTACTTATTGGAGGTTGTGAGGTTTCCTGCCTCTCCTCCCCTCCTCCCAGGCGGTGCCTTCCAGACTCCCACAACGGTGACCATGTGACTCCAGAGCCCACGAAGTGGGAATTAAAGATGGGTGATAAATGCTTGTCTTGTCAGTGACACCAACATCACAAACTGGACCAGATCACACACCCGGAATGTGACCGGATCACACACCCGGATCACACACCCGGAATGTGACCGGATCACAAACCCGGATTGTGACCGGATCACACACCCGGCCCGGAATGTGACCGGATCACAAACCCGGATTGTGACCGGATCACACACCCGGAATGTGACCAGATCACACACCCAGAATGTGACCGGATCACACACCCGGAATGTGACCGGATCACACACCCGGAATGTGACCGTGCTAGTTGATTGCCCTCAGTTACCTGCTGCTGACTGGTCAATATCTCCTCATGTTTCTCTCCTGCTCCTGCCTGGAATCAGTTTGGAGGTGAAGGGTTGAACTGGGCTCTCTCTGCAAACAGTTGATAGTATCACTCTGAGTGAAGCCAGTCTGTCCATGAGTTGCTGATCAGTGTCTAGACATTTGTTTAATATGTTTCAGGTCTTGGGTAGTTCCCTCCCTCCCACCACCCCCCCCGTGGATGGTATCTACATAACCGGCCTCAGGATACATAACGCACTCTGGGACACGACACACAGCCTCCTGCAGGATACTCTCTCCATCAAACCCTGCAACATTCCAGCAGTGTGGCTGAGGGCAGAACATAATGAGGCAATCAGCACCCAGCACCTTTACCCATTCTACAAGTGCCCAGTCTACCAGGGAGCAGAGAACATTACGGTGGACCTGCAAGACAGCAATGTGATCACCCACTTACCCCTCGAGTCAAGGATGGACCCTTTGGTCTGCGCACAACGACGAGTTCACATTGTGAGCGTCATCTGAAGCTAATGTTCAACATCAACATTGCCCTGAGCTAAATTAAAAATAAACAGAATAATAAATTTAATTGCTGTAAAATCAAACTGCTGGAAATTATCTTAATCCAGTGACACGCACAACTACCATTTTCCTGGGAGCCCACAAAAATGGAATCTTAGCCTCATGGCCATAAGACTGTTTTCTGCTTCAGAATTCAGTGGGATCATTGCTGATCTGATAATCCTCAACTCCACTGTCCTGCCTTTTCCCTGGAACCCTCGATCCCCTCACTGATTACAAACCTGTCCATCTTAGCCTTGACTCAATGACTCAGCCTTCACAGCCCTCTGTGATAAAGAATTTCACAGATTCACTCCCCTCTGGGAGAAGAAATTTTCCCTCATCTCTATCATAAATAAGCTTTTCCTTATTCTGAGATGATTCCCCCCCAGTCCAAGATGCTCTCACATCAGAAAACAACCTTTCAGCATCTACTCTGTCACAATCCCTAAGAATCTGCAATGTTTCAATAAAGTCACCTTTAATTTTTCTAAACTCAAATAAATACAGGACCAACCTACTGAACCCCTCCTCATAAGGACAGCCCCTCCATAACCAGCATCAGCTGAATGTACCTTCTCTGAATGGCCTGTAAAATCAACAGCAGGAAAGTGTCTATCTTTCCTTAGAAAAGGGAACCACAGTATTCCAGCTGTTAACAGACTAGTGCCTTGTATAGTTTTAGCAAAATCTCCCTGCTTTTATACTCCAATCCCTTTGAAACAGTGGCCTTCCTGATTACCTGCTGAATTTCGATGACATAATTTTGTGATTCATGGATGAGGACTCCCAAATCCCTCAGTGCTTTCTCCATTTAAATAATATTTGCTCCTGTACTCCTCCTGCCAAAGTACTTCACATTTCCCACATTATATTCCAACTGACAAATTTATGCCCATTCAGTTAACATGCCCACATCCCTCCATAAACTCTTTGTGTCATTTTCACTACCTGCTTTTCCAATCAGTGTCATCTGCAAATTTGCTGATAATATTCACTTTCCTCATTCAAGTCATTAATCTATGTTGCAAATAATTGTGACCCCAGCACTGATCCCTGTGGCACTCCACTGCATCTCTTGGCTTCAAACAGGTCAAGAAATCTGTTAACATCCATCAAAACAGGACAATGGAGGCTCACTTTATGTCCATAGGAGGGATTGTGCTTCTGACAGTATGGTGTTCCCTCAGCACTGATCCTCTGACAATGCTGCACTCCCTCAGCTTGGACCCTCCGACAGAGCGGCACTTCGTCAGCACACTGACCCTTTGACATTGCGTGTTCCCTCAGCACTGACTCTCCGACAGTCCCCACTCTCTCAGTACTGACCCTCTAACAGTGCCCACTTCCTCAGCACTGACCCTCTGACAGTGCGGCACTCCCTCAGCACTGACCCTCAGACAGCATGGCACGCCCTTAGCACTGAGCCTCCGACTGTGCAGCACTCATTCACCTTCTGACAGTACCCATTCTCTCAGTACTGACCCTCTGACAGTGCAGCACTCCCTCAGCACTGACCCTCCAATAGTGCGGCACTCTCTCAGTACTGACCATCTGACAGTGCAGCACTCCCTCAGCACTGATCCTCCAACAGTGCGGCACTCCCTCAGAACTGATCCTCTGACAGTGCGGCAGTTCCTCAGCACTGACCCTCCGACAGTGCAGCACCCCTCAGCACTGACCCTCTGACACTGCGGCACTCCCTCAGTGCTGACCCTCCAACAAGTTGATAAATCATCTTTTCATTACAACACCCTTGCCTCGATTGCACATCACTTTGTGGGCGGCATGATGGCACTGCTGCCTCACAGCGCCAGAGACCCGTGTTCAATTCTCGCAACTGTCTGTGTGGAGTTTGCACATTCTCCCCGTGTCTGCGTGGGTTTACTCCGGGTGCTCTGATTTTCTCCCACATTCCAAAAATGTGCAGGTTAGGTGAATTGGCCTTGGAAAATTGCCCGTAGTGTTAGGTGAAGGGGTAGATGTAGGGGAATGGGTCTGAGTGGGTTGCTCTTTGGAGAGTCGGTGTGGATTGTTGGGCTGAAGGGCCTGTTTCACACTGTAAGTAATCTAATCATCTAATCTTAACTCTATGCCTCTGAATATAGGTTTGCTTGCTGAGTTGGAAGGTTTGTTTTCAGACATTTCATCACCATACTAGGTAACGTCTTCAGTGAGCCTCCAGATGAAGCTCTGGTGGTGTAGCCCACTTTCTATTTATATGTTGGGGTTTCCTTGGGTTGGTGATGTCACTTCTTGTGGTTACATCATTTCCTATGGTGATGCCATTTCCTGTTCTTTTTCTCAGGGTTGGTATATGGGATCCAAGTCAATGTGTTTGTTGATACAGTTCTGGCTGGAATGCCATGCTTCTAGGAATTCTCGTGTATGTCCCCGTTTGGCTTGTCCCAGGATGGACCTGTTGTCCCAGTCAAAGTGGTGCCCTTCCTCATCTGTATGTAAGGATAGCTGGATGAGGAAGTACACCACTTTAACTTGGACATCCTCCATAGGAAATGATGTTACCACAGGAAATTACATCACCAACCAAATGAAACCTATATCCAGCATTCACATCTTTCCTATAGTGTGGCACTCACAACCGATATATAATACTCCAGCTCAGGTCTAACATGTGCCTTGTAGAATTTCAACATCACCTTCTTGTTCAATAACAAAGGGCCATAATTTTCAAGTGAAAGGCAGAAAGTTTAGATGTATTTCAGGAAATACTTTTTCTATCTAGACGATGGTGGGAATCTGGAATGCACAGCCTGGAAGGGTTGTTGAGGTGGAAAACCTCACAGGCTTAAAAAATTACTTGGATGAACACTTGAAATGTCACAACAGTCAAGGCTATGGGACATAGAGTCAGAGAGATGTACAGCATGGAAACAGACCCTTCAGTCCAACTCATCCATGCTGACCAGATATCATAGAACATAGAAAAGTATAGCACAGAACAGGGTCTAGATTAGAGTGGTGTTGGAAAAGCACAGCAGGTCAGGCAGCATCCGAGGAGCAGGAAAATCGATGTTTCGGGCAAAGGCCCTTCGTCAGGAAGAGAGGCAGGGTGCCTGCAGAGTGGAGAGATAAATGAGAGGGGGGTGGGTGTGGGGAGAAAGTAGCATAGAGTACAATAGGTGAATGGGGGTGGGGATGGAGGTGATAGTTTAGAGAGGAGGTAATGAGGGTGGTGCTGAGCTGGAAGGTTGGAGCTGGAGTGAGGTGAGGGAAGGGGAAATGAGGAAACTGGTGAAATCCACATTGATGCCCTGGGGTTGAAGTGTTCCAAGGCGGAAGATGAGGCGTTCTTCCTCCAGGCGTCTGGTGGTAAGCGAGCGACAATGGAGGAAGCCCAGGACCTCCATATCCTCGGCAGAGTGGGAGAGGGAGTTGAAATGTTGGGCCACAGGGTGGTGTGGTTGATTGGTGCGGGTCTCCCGGAGATGTTCCCTAAAGCACTCTGCTAGGAGGTGTCCAGTCTCCCCAATGTAGAGGAGACCACATCGGGAGCAACGGATACAATAAATGATATTGGTGGATGTGCAGGTAAAACCTTGATGGATGTGGAAGGCTACTTTAGGGCCTTGGATGGAGGTGAGGGAGGAGGTGTGGGCACAGGTTTTCACAACTCTCTGCATAAAGAACCTACCTCTGACGCCTCCTTTATACCTTCCTCCTAATATCTTCAAACTATGACTCCTCGTACCAGTCAATCCTGCTCTGGGGAAAAGTCTCTGGCTCTTAACTCTATCTATTCCTCTCATTATCTTGTATTCCTCAATCAGGTCACCTCTCTTCCTCTTTCTCTCCGGAGAGAAGTGTCCGAGCTTATTCAACCTCTCTTCATAAGGCACCCCTCCAGTCCAGGCAACATCCTGGTAAACCTTCTTTGCACCTTCTCCAAAGCCTCTGTATCTTTCCTATAGTAGGGTGACCAGAACTGGACACAATATTCCAAGTGTGGTCTCACCAGGGACTTGTAGAGCTGTAGCAAAACCTCATGGTTCTTAAATCCGATCCCCCTGTTAATGAAAACCAAAGCACCACATGCTTTCTTAACAACCCTATCCACTTGGGTGGCGACTTTGAGGGATCTATGTACTTGTACACCCAGATCCCTCTGTTCCTTCACACTGCCAAGAATCCTGTCTTTAATTCTATATTCAGCATTTGAGTTCGACCTTCCAAAATGCATAATTTCACATTTATCTCGGTTGAACTCCATCTGCCATTTCTCAGCCCAGCTCTGCATCCTGTCTATGTTGCGCTGCAGCCTGCAGTA
>NC_057715.1:119394697-119402165 GCF_004010195.1 Chiloscyllium plagiosum | reverse complement strand
CATTTCTCAGCCCAGCTCTGCATCCTGTCTATGTTGCGCTGCAGCCTGTAGTAGCCCTCGATACTATCGATGACCCCTTCCAACCTTTTGTCATCTACAAATTTACTAACCCACCCCTCAACCTCCTCATCCAAGTCATTTATAAAAACTACAAAGAGCAGAGGCCCAAGAACAGAGCCCTGCGGAACCCCACTCCTGTACTCAATACTGACCAATAAAGGAAAGCATACCAAACACCTTCGTCACTATCCTATCTACCTGCGACTCCACTTTCAATGAACTATGAACCTGCACTCCAAGGTCTCTTTGTTCAGCAACACTCCCCAGGGCCTTACCACCATGTATATAAATCCTGCTAAGATTTGCCTTTCCAAAATGCAGCACCTCACATTTATCTAAATTAAATTCCATCTGCCACTCCTAAGCCCATTGGCCCATCTGATCATGATCCCTTTGTAATCTGAGGTAACCTTCTTCACTGTCCACTGCACCTCCAATTTTGGCCTGTGACCAGCGTGTGCCACAAAGATCGGTGCTGGGTCCTCTGTTTTTCATCATTTATCTAAATGATATGGATGTGAACATAGGAGGTATAGATAGTAAGTTTGCAGGATTGAAAACAAACCCCCCACCACCACTCTCTGTCTACCTTCGAGCCAGTTCTGTATCCAATGGCTAGTTCTCCTTGTATTCAATAAGATCTAACCTTGCTAACCAGTCTCCCATGAAGAATCTTGTCAAACGCCTTACAGAAGTCCAGAGACCACGTTTTCCACTCTGCTCTCATGAATCCTCTTTGTTACTTCTTCAAAAACCTCAAATCAAGTTCTTGAGACACTATTTCCCATGCAGAAAGTCATGCTGACTATCCCTAATCAGTCCTTGCTTTTCCAAATACATGTACATCCTGTCCCTCAAGATTCCCTCCAACTTGCCCACCACCGACATCAGGCTCACTGGTCTATAGTTCCTTGGCTTGTTCTTACCACCCTTCTTAAACAGTGGCACCAAGTTAGCCAACCTCCAGTCTTCCTGCACCTCACCTGTGACTATCGATTGTCCAAATATCTCAGTAAGGGGCCCAGCAATCACTTCCCTAGCTCCCCACAGAGTTCTAGGGCACACATGATCAGGTTGTGGGGATTTATCCACCTTTATGCTTTCTAAGATATCCAGCACCACCTCCTCTCCAGCATGTCACTTCCGCCCCACTGGAAGGCTGTATCGTCGACGTCACTTCCACCGCCAGTGACATCACCAGCCGAGTACCTCCTTCCACGACCACTTCCTCTATAATATGGACATTTTTCAAGATGTCACCATCTATTTCCCCACAGTCTGTATCTTCTATGCCCTTGTCCACAGTAAATACTGATGCAAAATTCTCATTTAGTATCTCCCCCATCTCCTGTGGTTCCACACATGGGCCGCCTTGCTGATCTTTGATGGGCCCTGTTCTCTCCCTAGCTACCCTTTTGCCCTTAATGTATTTGCAAAAACCCTTTGGATTCTCCTTAATTCTATTTGCCAAAGCTATCTCATGTCCCCTTTTTGCCCTCCTGATTTCCCTCTTAAGTATACTCCTACTTCCTTTATACTCTTTTAAGCATTCACTCGATCAATTCTGTCTATACCTTACATATGCTTCCTTCTTTTTCTTAACCAAAACCTCAATTTCTCTAGTCATCCAACATTCCCTACACCTTATCAGCCTTCCCTTTCACCCTGACAGGAATATACTGTCTCAGCACTCTGGTTATCTCATTTCTAAAGGCTTCCCATTTTCCAGCCATCCCTTTAACCTGCGAACATCTGCCTCCAATCAGCTTTTGAAAGTTCTTGCCTAATACCGTCAAAATTGGCCTTTCTCCAATTTAGGACTTCAACTTTTAGATCTGGTCTATCCTTTTCCATCACTATTTTAAATCTAATAGAATTATGGTCGCTGGCCCCAAAGTACTCCCCCACTGACACCTCAGTCATCTGCCCTGCCTTATTTCCCAAGAGTAGGTCAAGTTTTGCACCTTCTGTAAGAGATACATCCACATACTGAATCAGAAAATTGAGTCTTGTACGCACTTAAATTCCTCTCCATCTAAACCCTTAACACTATGGCAGTCCCAGTCTGTTTGGCAAGTTAAAATCCCCTAACATTACCACCCTGTTATTCTTACTGAGTTCTCCTTACAAATTTGTTTCTCAATTTTCTGCTGACTATTGGGGGTGTCTATAATACAATCCCAATAAGGTGATCATCCCTTTCTCACTTCTCAGTTCCACTCAGGTAGTGCAGAAGTCTCCTGTGAGTATCCTCATTTCAAACAAGTATGTTGCTTTGGAAAATGTAGGGGGTGGTGGACTCTCAGGGGACTGTAGCACAAACAGCCAAGTTTCTGGTATCAAGATAGGCTCTAATGTAATGAGGGGTATGTCGGGTTCCAAGCGATCAATTGTAATAGGGTATTCCCAAGTCAGAGGCACAGACAGGCATTTCTGTGGCCAGCGGTGAAAATTCAAAATGGTGTGTTGCACTTAGTTCCACCCAAATAACTTCCCTGGATGTATTTCCAGGAATATCCTCCCTAGGACAGTGTAATGCTATCTCTTATCACAAATGCCATTCCCCTCCTCTCTTACCTCCCTTTCTATCCTTCCTGTAGCATTTGTATCCTGGAACATTAAGCTGCCAGTCCTGTCCATCCCTGATATCCCAGTCCCATGTTCCTAGCCATGCCCGGAGTTCATCTGCCTTCCATGTTAGGCCTCTTTCATTGTAATAAATGCAGTTTAATTTATCAGTCCTACCTTGTTCTCTGCTTTGTTCCTGCCTGCCCTGACTGTTTGACTCGCTTGTTTTCCCAACTGTTCCCATCTCAGATTGATCTCTTTTCTCACTATCTCCCTGGGTTCCACCCCACACCTTCCTAGTTTAAATCCTCCTGAGCAGCTCGAGCAAATCTTTCTGCCAGTATATTAGTCCCCTTCCAATTTAGGTGCAATCCGTCCTTCTTGTACAGGTCACTTCTACCCCAGAAGAGATCCCAATGATCCAAAACTGTGAACCCTTCTCCCCTGCACCAGCTCCTCAGCCACACATTCATCTGCTCTATCCTCCTATTCTTACCCTCACTAGCTCTTCATTTGATAAACATATGGATGATAATGGAATAGTGTAAATTAGATGGGCTTTAGATTGGTTCCACAGGTCGGTATAACATCAAGGGCCAAAGGGCCTGTACTGCGCTGTAATGTTCTAGTTTGTAGCATCAGCAGTAATCCAAATATTACTACCCTCGAGGACCTCCTTTTCAAATTCCTGACTAACTTTCTATATTCTTCCTTCAGAATCTCATCTTTTCCCTTCCTATGCCGTTAGTTCCAATGTGTACAATGACCTCCTGCTGGCCCCTCTCCCCATTGAGAACCTTCTGCACTTTCTCTCGAGACATCCTTGATCCTGGCATCAGGGAGGCAACACACCATTTTGAATTTTCACCATTGGCCACAGAAATACCTGTCTGTGCCTCTGACTTGGGAATACCCTATTACAATCGATCGCTTGGAACCCGACATACCCCTCATTACATTAGAGCCTATCTTGATACCAGAAACTTGGCTGTTTGTGCTACAGTCCCCTGAGAGTCCATCACCCCCTACATATTCCAAAGCAACATACTTGTTTGAAATGAGGATAGTCACAGGAGACTTCTGCACTACCTGACTACCCCTCTACCTTTCCTGGAGATAACACATCGACTTGACTGTATCTGCGCTTTTTTCTCCCTTCCTATAAGTGCTGTCCATCACACCCCCAGCTCCAATAAATTCCTTATTGCCACTAACTGCTGCTTCAATCCATGCGATCTGATAGGATTCACAACCAAAGACATTTCCTGCAATCATAATCATCAGTAACATAGAAACTCTCCATAAACTCCCACATATTCCTCCCTAATAGTCAAAGGGAAATTGAGAAACAAACTTGTAAGGAGATCTCAGCTATCTGTAAGAATAAAAGGGTGGTTATGGTAGGGGATTTTAACTTTCCAAACATAGACTGGGACTGCCATAGTGTTAAAGGTTTAGATGGAGAGGAATTTGTTAAGTACGAACAAGACAATTTTCTGATTCAGTATGTGGATGTACCGACTAGAGAAGGTGCAAATCTTGACCTACTCTTGGGAAATAAGGCAAGACAGGTGACTGAGGTGTCAGAGGGGGAGCACTTTGGGGCCAGCGACTATAATTCTATTTGATTTAAAATAGTGATGGAAAAGGATAGACCAGATCTAAAAGTTGAAGTTCTAAATTGGAGAAAGGCCAATTTAGGCAAGAACTTTCAAAAACTGAATGGGGACTGATGTTCGCAGGTAAATGGACGGCTGGAAAATGGGAAGCCTTCAGAAATGAGATAACAAGAATCCAGAGAAAGTATATTTCTGCTAGGGTGAAAGGAAAGGCTAGTAGGTATAGGGAATGCTGGATGACTAAAGAAATTGAGGGTTTGGTTAAGAAAAAGAAGGAAACATATGTAAGGTACAGACAAGATAGATCGAGTGAATCCTTAGAAGAGTATAAAGGAAGTAGGAGTATACTTAAGAGGGAAATCAGGAGTTCAAAAAAGGGACATGAGATAGCTTTGGCAAATAGAATTAAGGAGAATCCAAAGGGTTTTTGCAAATACATTAAGGACAACAGGGTAACTAGGGAGAGAACAGGGCCCCTCAAAGATCAGCAAGACGTCCTTTGTGCGGAGCCACAGAAAATGGGGTAGGTCCGATCAAGGACAGTAGTGGGAGACTGTGTACTGAGTCGGAAGAGATAGGAGAGGTCTTGAATGAGTACTTTTCTTCAGTATTTACGAACGAGAGGGACCGTATTGTTGAAGAGGAGAGTGTGAAACGGACTGGTAAGCTAGAGGAGATACTTGTTAGGAAGGAAGATGTGTTGGACATTTTGAACAACTTGAGGATAGACAAGTCCCCCGGGCCTGACGGGATATATCCTAGGATTATGTGGGAGGCAAAAGAGGAAATTGCAGTACCGTTGGCAATGATCTTTTCGTCTTCACTGTCAACGGTGGTGGTACCAGGGGACTGGAGAGTGGCGAATGTTGTGCCCCTGTTCAAAAAAGGGAATAGGGATAACCCTGGGAATTACTGGCCAGTTAGTCTTACTTTGGTGGTAGGTAAAGTAATGGAAAGGGTACTGAGGGATAGGATTTATGAGTATCTGGAAAGACACTGCTTGATTAGGGACAGCCAGCACGGATTTGTGAAGGGACGGTATTGCCTTACAAGGCTGATTGACTGCTTTGAGGAGGTGACCAAGCATGTGGACGAGGGTAGAGCAGTGGATGTACTATACATGGATTTTAGTAAGGCATTTGATAAGGTTCCCCATGGTAGGCTTATGCGGAAAGTCAGGAGGCACGGGATAGATGGGGAAGGCGGTAGACTGCTGGGGGAGGAAGGCAGCTGATGGTCATGTGTTTGTATGATTGGCATTAATTTGTAATTATGCTTTGAAGCCTGTTGATATGATTGGGGAAAACTCACCTCAGATGTTTCTTGACATCTTAGCCATCTCGTCATTCTGTCCAAGAAGCCACTAGAATTGTTGTGTATTGCACTGAGTAAGACATGGTCAGTATGAACTGTCTTTATTAAATCACTTTATTTAACCCTCCCTAGCTCACAGGATAATATAAGAAACAAGATTAATGGTTAATGGTAGGGTTCTTAGTCAGGTGGAGGAACTGAGGGATCTTGGGGTCTATGTACATAGATCTTTGAAGGTTGCCACTCAGGTGGATAGAGTTTGTAAGAAGGCCTATGGAGTATTATCGTTCATTAGCAGAGGGATTGAAGTGATGTTGCAACTGTACAGGATTTTGGTTAGGCCACATTTGGAGTACTGTGTGCAGTTCTGGTTGCCTCACTTTAGGAAAGATGTGGAAGCTTTGGAGAGGGTGCAGAGAAGATTTATCAGGATGTTGCCTGGAATGGAGAATAGGTCGTACGAGGATAGGTTGAGAGTGCTAAGCCTTTTCTCGTTGGAACGGTGAAGGATGAGGGGTGACTTGATAGAGGTTTATAAGATGATCAGAGGAATAGATAGACAGTCAGAAACTTTTTCTCCGGGTGCAACAGAGTGTTACAAGGGAATATAAATTTAAGGTGAAGGGTGGAAAGTATAGGGGAGATGTCAGGGGAGATGTCAGGGGTGGGTTCTTTACCCAGAGAGTGGTGGGGGCATGGAATGCGCTGCCTGTGGGAGTGGTAGAGTCAGAATCTTTGGGGACCTTTAAGCAGCAATTGGATAGGTACATGGATGGGTGCTTAAGCTAGGACAAATGTTCGGCACAACATCGTGGGCCGAAGGGTCTGTTCTGTGCTGTATTGTTCTATGTTCTATGTATTTGTAAAGGCAAGGACTGATTAGGGATAGTCAACATTGCTTTGTGCGTGGGAAATCATGTCTCACAAACTTGATTGATATAAATAATCAAATTTCCAAAAGCATTTGATACATGGCACACAAAACGTTAATACACAAGATTAGGTTTCAAAGAATTTGTGTTATATTAGCTTAAATGCAGAAATGGTGAATAGATAGGAAATAGACAGTGGGGGAAATGCAGTATTAATACTGACAGGCTGCTTTTAGTGGTGTGTTGCAGGGATTACTTCTGGGAATTCATCATGGTTTACAAGCTATATTAATGACTGAGACACCAATACATCCAAATTTGCTGACAACACAAATCCAGGCAGTATGTAAGCAGCAGCCTCTAAGTTCTCCTCACCAAAGTTTAGAAAGATTAAGTTTGTGGCAATTGATGCTAGATGAAGTATAAGTACGAGGTCATTCACTTCGATGTAAGAACTTTCCTTGAAAAAAAACTGAAATGACATCACCCACTTTAAGAAACCAAGACCTATAAATAGAGAGGCAGGACGTACCAGAGATTCTCATTAATGATGTTACCGAGTATGGTGACGAAACTTCTGAAAAACCTTCGAGCTCAGCGAGTTTATATACTTCTCATCAACCTGAGCTACAAATCTTCTCAAAAATTGCTAGTAAACGGTACATTACGTTCCGAGCAATCAGTTGTGATAGGGGACTCTCTAGTCAGAGGTACACACAGACGTTTGTGTGGCCGAAGATATCAGAATAGTGTGTTCGCTCCCTGGCCAGGATCAGGGGTATCATGGAAAGGGTGCAGATTATTCTAAAAGGGGAGAGGGACTACATTGGAACTAATGACATTAGAAGAGTTTCTGAGGAGAGAATATAGGAAGTTAAGCAGGAATTTAATAAGGAGGTCCTCGAAGGTAGTAATGTCTGGATGACTCCTGGTGCCATCAGGACAGTGGGACCTCTATAAACAGGATGGTCTACACCTGAACCTGAGGGGCACCAGTATCCTTGGGGGGAGGTTTGCTAGTGCTCTTGGGGGGGT
>NC_057715.1:119389796-119391562 GCF_004010195.1 Chiloscyllium plagiosum | reverse complement strand
GGGGCATAGCTTTAAATTAAGGGGGGGTAGATATAGAACTGAAGTTAGGGGTAGGTTCTTCACTCAGCGAGTCGTAAGTTCATGGAATGCCCTGCCAGTAGCAGTGGTGGACTCTCCCTCTTTATGGGCATTTAAGCGGGCATTGGATAGGTATATGGAGGATAGTGGGTTAGTATAGGTTAGGTGGGCTTGGATCGGCGCAACATCGAGGGCCAAAGGGCCTGTACTGCGCTGTATTCTTCTATGTTCTATAAACTAGTGAGGCTCTGAATAGGATGGTAGAGCAAATGAATGTATCTCTGAGTGGCTGGTCCATGGGAGAATAGATTCACATTTTTGGATCACAGGGATTGTACCTGAATTGGAAAGAAACTAATATACTGGCAGGGAGATTTTCTAAAGCTGTGCAGGAGAATTTAAACTGGTAGAGGATGGAGGGAGGGGGTGTGAGAGGAAGAGTCCAGGAAGATGGTGAGAAAAGAGATCAGTCTTGAGACTGGTACAGTTAGGAAAAAAAGCCAGTCAAACAGTCAGGGCAGGTGGTACCAAGGCAGAGAACAAGGTAGGACTGATAAACCACATTTATTTCGATGCAAGAGGCCTAACAGGGAAGGCAGATGAACTCAGGGCATGGTAAGAACATGGGACTGGGATATTGTTGCAATTAGAATGATGTGGCTCAGGGATGGACAGGACCAGCAGCTTAATACTCCAGGGTATAAATGCTACTGGAAGGATAGAAAGGGGGGCAAAGGAGGATCAGTGCTCTTTTTGATTAGGGTTAACATTATGGTTGTACTTAGGGAGAATATTCCTGGGAGTACGTCCAAAGTTATTTGGTGGAACTGAGAAATAAGAAAGATATGATCACCTTATTGGGATTGTATTATAGGTACCCCCCAATTGTCAACAGGAAATTAAACAAATTTGTAAAATATTTGTAAGAATAATTAGGGATTACGGTGGGGGATTTTAATTTCCCATACAGTGGAATTGCCACAGTTTTAAGGGCTTGAATGGAGAGGAATTTGTTAAATGTGTTCAGGTCATTCTGCTATAATATAGGTTTCATCACCATTAATTGGCAATAGTGTGATTGATGAATGGGGATTTTGCATAATGCAGACTTTCTGCTGAACGGCTATAGTGAGTTTTTCATAGCGTGATGTTACAGAGGAACACAACTATGACTTTAGATCAGAACAACCCATACAAGAACATGTTCGGATTCAGTATGTAGATGTACCTCCCAGAGAAAGTGCAAACCTTGACCCACTCTTGGGAAGTAGGGCAGGGAAGGTACCTGTGGGAATGCACTTTGGGGCCAGTGACCATAATTCTATTAGCTTTAACATAGTGATGGAAGAGGATAGATTGGATCTAATAGTTAAAGTTCTAAATTGGAGGAAAACCAATTTTATGGTTTTAGGCAAGAACGTTCAAAGGTTGATTACGGGTGGACATGTTTACAGGTAAAGGGATGGCTGAAAAATGGGAAGCCTTCAAAAAAATGAGATAAAGAGAGTTCACAATCAATATGTTTCTATTAGGGTGAAGGGAAAGGCTAGGTGGTGTGGGGAATGCTGGATAACGAGAGAAGTTGAGGTTTGGTCTAGGAAAAGGAAGCATGTGTCAGATATAGACAGCAGAGATCAAGTAAATTGTGGGCGGCACGGTGGCACAGTGGTTAGCACTGCTGCCTCACAGCACCAGAGACCCGGGTTCAATTCCCGCCTCAGGCGACTGACTGTGTGGAGTTTGCACGT
>NC_057715.1:119379691-119389757 GCF_004010195.1 Chiloscyllium plagiosum | reverse complement strand
GGTCGGTGTGGACTTGTTGGGCCGAAGGGCCTGTTTCCACACTGTAATCTAATCTAATCTAATCTAATCTAAATCCCTAGAAGAGTATAAAGGCAATAGGAGTATACTTAAAGTGGGAAATCAGGAGGGCAAAAAGGGGATATCAGATAACTTTGGCAAATAGGGTTAAGGAGAATCCAAAGGGATTCTAAAAACAAAAGGGAAAGTAGGGAGAGAATTGGGCCCTTCAAAGATCAGCAAGGCCTCCAAAGTGTGGAATCGCAGGAGATGGGAGAGTTACTAAACGAGTATTTTGCCTCAGTGTTTACTGTAGAGAAAGACACAGAAGATATAGAATATGGGGAAATAAACTGCAATATCTTGAAAACTGTCCATATTACAGAGGAGGTAGTGCTGGATGTCTTAAAATGCATAAAGTTGGATAAATCCTCCGGAACCAAATCAGGTGTACCTCAGAACTCTGTAGGAAGCTAGGGACCCCTTGCTGGGATACTTGTATCATTGATATCTGCAGGGGAGGTGCCGGAAGATTAGAGATTGGCTAACATTGTTGTAAAGAAAAGCCAGGTTACTAGAGATCAGTGACCCTGACATCGGTGGTGCACAATTTGTTGGAGGGAATTCTGAGGGACAGGATTTAGATGCATTTGGAAAGGCAAGGACTGATTAGGGATCCTCCATCGCCGGACCACAACAACACGACGGTTGGAGGAAGAGCGCCTCATCTTCCGCCTAGGAACCCCCTCCAACCACAAGGATGAACTCGGATTTCACCAGTTTCCTCATTTCCCCTCCCCCCACCTTGTCTCAGTCAAATCCATCGAATTCAGCACCGCCTTCCTAACCTGCAATCTTCTTCCTGACCTCTCCGCCGATTCTCCTGTTCCCTGGATGCTGCCTGACCTGCTGCGCTTTTCCAGCAACACATTTTCAGCTCTGATTAGGGATAGTCAACATGACTTTGTGCGTGGGAAATCATGTCTCACAAACTTGACTGAGTTTTTTGAAGAAGCAACAGAGGATTGATGAGGGCAGAGCAGTAGATGTGATCTATATGGACTTCAGTAAGGCATTTCATGCTAGACTGGTAAGGTTAGATCAGACTCGATGTGCTGAATGGTTGAATTCTGCTCCTATACATCTTATGAACATGGAATACAGGAAGAACGAGCCATCTGGCTCCAGAAATACCTCAAAGATAGTTTGAGGTGGTGGAAGATTGCCTTTCAGACTGGAGGCCTGTGATCAGTGGTGTGCCACAAGGATTGGTGCTGGGTCCACTGCTTTTCATCACTTATACAAATGATTTGTTTGCAGTGACACCAAAACTGGAGGCGCGTGGACAGCGAAGGTGGTTACCTAAAAGTACAGCGGGATCTTGATTTAATGGTCCAATGGGCCGAGGAGTAGCAGGTGGAGTTTAATTTAAGGTAAATGTGAGGTGCTGCATTTTGGAATGGCAAAGCAGGGCAGGACTTATATCCTTAATGGTAATGGCCTGGGGTATGTTCTTGAACAGAGACTTGAACTGCAGGTTCATAGCTCCTTAAAAGTGGAGTTGCAGGTAGATAGGATAGTGAAGAAGGCATTTGTATACTTTCCTTTATTGGTTAGAGTATTGAGAATAGGAGTTGGGAGATCATGTTGTGGCTGTACAGGATAGTAATTAGGTCACTTTAGGACTAGTGTGTGCAATTCTGGTCTCCCTGCTATAGAATGTTGTGGAACTTGATAGGGTTCAGAAAAGATTTACAAGAATGTTGCCAAGGTTGAAGGGTTTAAGCTATAGGGAGAGGCTGAATAAGTTGGGGCTGTTTTCCCTACAGCATCGGAGACTGAGAGGTGACCTTATAGAGATTTATAAAATCATGAGGGGCCTGGACAGGCTAAATAGCTAAAGTCGTTTCCCCAGGATCAGGGAGTCCAAAACTAGAGGGTATAGGTTTAGGGTGAGAGGGGAAAGATTTAAAAGGGACCTATGGGGCAACTTTTTCACACAGAGGGTAGTGCATATATGGAATGAGCTGCCCGAGGAAGTGGAGGAGGCTGATACAATTACAACATTTAAAAGGCATCTGGAAGGGTATATGAATAGGAAGGGTTAGAGGAAGATGGGCCAAGTGCTAGCAAATGGGATTAGATTTATTTAGGATATCTGGTCAACATGGACAAGTTGGAATAAGGGTTTGTTTCCATGCTGTAAGCTCTATGACTCTATTTGGTCAGCTTGGAGCACAAACTAGTCTGTATTTCAATAATTTTATTGTTATTTTTTTTTAAAAAAAGTTCAGCATTTATACTTAATGCTGTTGTTCCAACCCCCCAAAAAACCCCATACATTTTACACAATATACAAGGGGGCTGACTTTGTAGCCTCATGACAGTGAAAACCTTACACACTAGCACACACACGCAGGACTGTTTAGCACCATCCTCTCTCTCTCTCTCTCTCTCACACACACACGTATAGATTAGCTTTTCCCCCGGTTACCCAAGTTCAATATATAGACATGTAGTTAAGGATGCTCATTTCATTCATCCACATAGATACACATTTATATAATATACAGATATATCCTCTTTATGTACAAGTTTCTGTTACTAACAATTTTGGCAAGTCTTTTTAAAGTGTCTTCAAGTGTCTCGTCATCATCAGAGATGGATCCCTCTGTGATGGCTCCATTATAAGGTGCTTTAAATCTTTCCCAAATCACTCCCGGCTTGAGTGCAGTGGGTTTGTAAAGGCAGTGCCTGCCTTTCTCATTCCACTGCTGTTGCAGATCCCCCTCCGATTTCCCCATAAGGTCAAGTCTTCTTTGGCAAATTGGAATGGATTGCATGGAGTTTGATTGCAGATTGCTGGCCATGCTAGGCCCAGTGAGTGAGCAGACACGTGTGCCAACACTTCCCAGCCAAGCCCAGCTCATTTCATATCAACATCAAAATCCAGGACTAGCAGCTTTGTCTCCTCTGTTCCATTCCGACTGCCCACTGCACAAATGAGTTTTGTTTTGGAAGCTCTGAGTCTCCAAACCACACCACCACTGCCTCCACTCTCAAGCGCCACCAGGTTACGAATGAATTCACCCGTTTTCAGGTCCCACAGTTTCACTGTCCCGTCGTCAGAACTGGTGACCACAAACTTCTGGATGAACTGCAGGCATGTGACAGCACTCTGGTGTTTGTTTGGACCTGTAATGGGAACGAAAACAAAAAGTACTGGGTTTGTATCTCAATCATCTTTTACCCACTCAGGATGCAGAGCTGGGAGAGATGCCAGCCCATGAGGCATGTGGCCTCAGATGTCCTGCCCTGTAGTCAGGGGAGTAAATCTTATAGAAAGTGCTTCTGTAGACTCCTCTGTGTTGTACAGTCAGTGCACTGGGATTTCAGGCTGTGCTGATCTCCCTTAACGTGGCGGACAGGTTGCCACACAAACCCAGTTTCCCTCATCAAAAGGATGGGACAGGGTCATGGCAAGAAGGGGAAACAGTTGTGGAAGGGTGGGGAAGAGCTGGAGATGGAAGGATGAGTGTGAATTCATGAGAGAGAGAGTAAGTGTGACAGAGATAAAAAGAGAGAGAAAATGAGAGAGAGAGAGACTAGCGCACATACATGACAGTATGTGAAAGTGTGGTAGTGATGATGGTATATGAGGAGGGACAGAGAAGCTTACAAAGTAAAAACGCGTGCAGAATTACCTGAATAGATGTCCTACATTAATCTCTATAATAGATCAGGGAAGATAGCGTTTATACGAACATAAGATGACATAGTTTTGACCTTCTTCTCCGTTCTTGCTATAGAGGGAGTGCAGCAAAAGTTTACCAAACCGATTCCTGGGGATGGCAGGACTGACGTATGAGGACAGATTGAGTCATTTAGCATTAGAGGGATGACGGGGCATCTCAGAAATCCATAAAATTCAAACAGGACTGGACAGGTTAGATGCAAGAATGGAAAATCTTTTAGGTTTGAGATGAGGAGAAATTTCTTTACTCAGTATGGTGAGCCAATGGAATTCACTACCACAAAAACTATTGAGGCCAAAGACTTGTGCATTTTCAAGAAGGAGGCTGACATTGCTCTCATGGCTGAAGGGATCAGGGGATGTGAGGGGGAGGGGGGGATGAGGGTACTGAACTTGACCGTCAGCCAAGACCATAATGAGTGACAGAGCAGGCTCGAGAAGCCAAATGACTTACTTCTGCTGTTTGCTATTTTTCTACTCCCAGAGTGGTGGGCACAGTGGAATTCTCTACCACAAAATTTATACAAATGACTTGGATGTGGACATAGGAGGTATAGTTAGTAAGCTTGCAGACGACACCAAAATTGGAGGTGTAGTTGACAGCAAAGAATGTTATCTCAGAGTACAATGGGATCTTGATTAGATGGGCCAATGGGCTGAGGAGTGGCAGATGTTTTGACACAGAGGGTGGTGTGTTTGTGTATGGAATGAGCTGCCAGAGGAAGTAGTGGAGGCTGGTACAATTACAACCTTTAAAAAGGCATCTGGATGGGTATATGAATATGGGTTTAAAGGGCCAACTGCTGGCAAATGGGACTAGATTTATTTAGGATATCTGGTCAGCATGGACGAGTTGGACCGAAGAGTCTGCTGTACATCTGTGACTAATTTTAGTTAAATGACTACACTGCAGATTATTAATGCTTCCCAATATGTACATCCTGACCTTCACCTGCCAGAATTTTAGTCATCCACTTTATTGCCAAATAAAAATAGATTTAGCCCATGAGATCAAGATATTGGCACATGGCTGGGCACTAGGTAATGTCAACATTCTGATTCGTTGTTTTTTATCTGGGTCAATGTTTCTGTGCACTTATATTGTAATCTGCCTCAAATTAATGGATTCATCATAGTACAACATGAATACAGAGTTCATCTTTCAGGTCAGACTGACCATCTTTCAGAGAATTCGGAATGTCAATCAAGCCATGCTATGACGCTGACTCTAAGTGCCTGATTAAATGTTATCTACAATAAGGCTTGCATTACAGGGAAACAGGATTGTTAGTGTAGCAAATGAGATGTTAAAGGGTGAATTTGTTCTGCTGACATGTAAGAAATTGGATATCCCGGAGGTGTGTTTTTCTGTCCAGATATAACAATCCGATCATACACTGTAAATGCTGCAGTTTAAGAATAACCTAATCGCACACTGCTTTCAGGAATAACCTAATCGCACACTGCTTTCAGGAATAACCTAATCGCACACAGCTTTCAGGAATAACCTAATCGCACACTGCTTTCAGGAATAACCTAATCGCACACTGTTTGAAGGGATAACCTAATTGCACACTGTTTGAAGGGATAACCTAATCGCACACTGTTTGAAGGGATAACCTAATCGCACACAGTTTGAAGGAATAACCTAATCGCACACAGTTTGAAGGAATAACCTAATCGCACACTGCTTTCAGGAATAACCTAATCGCACACTGCTTTCAGGAATAACCAATTTGCACACTGCTTTCAGGAATAACCTAATCGCACACTGCATTCAGGAATAACCAATTTGCACACTGCTTTCAGGAATAACCTAATCGCATACTGCTTTCAGGAATAACCAAATCGCGCACTGTTTGAAGGGATAACCTAATCGCACACTGTTTGAAGGGATAACCTAATCACACACTGCATTCAGGAATAACCAATTCGCACACTGCTTTCAGGAATACCCAATTCGCACACAGCTTTCAGGAATACCCGATAGGCAAACAGCTTTCAGAAATAATCTAATCGGACACTGTTCGAAGGGATAACCTAATCGCACACTGTTCGAAGGGATAACCTAATCGCACACAGCTTTCAGGAATAACCTAATCGCACACAGCTTTCAGGAATAACCAATTCGCACACTGCTTTCAGGAATAACCTAATCGCATACTGCTTTCAGGAATAACCAAATCGCACACTGTTTGAAGGGATAACCCAATCACACACTGTTTGAAGGGATAACCTAATCGCCCACTGCTTTCAGGAATAACCTAATCACACACAGCTTTCAGAAATAATCTAATCGCACACTGTTTGAAGGAATAGTCTAATCACACACTGTTTGAAGGAATAACCTAATTACACACTGCTTTCAGGAAAAACCTAATTGCACATTGTTTGAAGGAATAAGCTAATCGCACACTGCATTCAGGAATAACCAATTCGCAAACTGCTTTCAGGAATAACCAAATTGCACACTGCTTGAAGGAATAACCTGATCGCACACTGTTCGAAGGGATAACCTAATCGCACACTGCTTTCAGAAATAACCTAATCGCATACTGCTTTCAGGAATAACCAAATCGCGCACTGTTTGAAGGGATAACCTAATCGCGCACTGTTTGAAGGGATAACCTAATCACACACTGTTTGATGGGATAACCTAATCGCACACTGTTTGAAGTGATAACCTGATCGCACACTGTTTGAAGGAATAACCTAATCACACACGGTTTGAAGGGATAACCTAATCGCACACTGTTTGAAGTGATAACCTGATCGCACACTGTTTGAAGGAATAACCTAATCACACACGGTTTGAAGGAATAACCTAATCACACACTGCTTTCAGGAATAACCTAATCGCACACAGCTTTCAGGAATAACCTAATCGCAGGCTGTTTGAAGGAATAATCTAATCGCACACTGTTTGAAGGAATAGTCTAATCTCACACTATTTGAAGGAATTACCTAATCACACTGCTTTCAGGAATAACCAATTCGCACACTGATGAGATTAGATTAGATTACTTAGTGTGGAAACAGGCCCTTCGGCCCAACAAGTCCACACCGCCCCACCGAAGCACAACCCACCCATATCCCTACATGTACCCCTTACCTAACACAACGGGCAATTTAGCATGGCCAATTCACCTGACCTGCACATCTTTGGATTGTGGGAGGAAAGCGGAGCACCCGGATGAAACCCACGCAGACACGGGGAGATCGTGCAAACTCCACACAGTCAGTCGACTGACTCGGGAATTGAACCCGGGTCTCTGGCGCTTTGAGGCAGCAGTGCTAACCACTGTGCGACCGTGCCACCACTGCTTTCAGGAATAACCTAATCGCACACTCCTTTCAGGAATAACCAATTCGCACACAGCTTTCAGGAATAATCAATTCGCACACAGCTTTCAGGAATAACGTAATCGCACACAGCTTTCAGAAATAATCTAATCGCACACTGCTTGAAGGAATAACCTGATCGCACACTGCTTGAAGGGACAACCTAATCACACACTGCATTCAGGAATAACCAATTCGCACACTGCATTCAGGAATAACCAAATCGCACACTGCATTCAGGAATAACCAATTCGCACACTGCATTCAGGAATAACCAAATCACACACAGCTTTCAGGAATAACCAATTCGCACACAGCTTTCAGGAATAACCTCATCGCACACTGTTTGAAGGAATAACCTCATCGCACACTGCTTTCAGAAATAACCTAATCGCCCACTGCTTTCAGGAATAATCTAATCGCACACTGTTTGAAAGAATAGTCTAATCACACACTGTTTGAAGGAATAACCTAATTACACACTGCTTTCAGGAAAAACCTAATTGCACATTGTTTGAAGGAATAAGCTAATCGCACACTGCATTCAGGAATAACCAATTCGCAAACTGCTTTCAGGAATAACCGAATCGCACACTGCATTCAGGAATAACCGAATCGCACACTGTTTGAAGGAATAACCAATTCGCAAACTGCTTTCAGGAATAACCAAATTGCACACTGCTTTCAGGAATAACCTAATTGCACACTGCTTTCAGGAATAACCTAATCGCACACTGCATTCAGGAATAACCAATTCGCACACTGTTTGAAGGAATAACCTAATCGCACACTGTTTGAAGGAATAACCGAATCGCACACTGCATTCAGGAATAACCGAATCGCACACTGCATTCAGGAATAACCAATTCGAACACTGCATTCAGGAATAATCTAATCACACACTGTTTGAAGGAATAACCTAATCGCCCACTGTTTGAAGGAATAACCTAATCGCACACTGTTTGAAGGAATAACCTAATCGCACACTGTTTGAAGGAATAACCTAATCACACACTGTTTGAAGGAATAATCTAATCGCACACTGTTTGAAGGAATAACCGAATCGCACACTGTTTGAAGGAATAACCTAATCACACACTGTTTGAAGGAATAACCTAATCGCACACAGTTCGAAGGGATAACCTAATCACACACTGCTTTCAGGAATAACCTAATCGCACACTGTTTGAAGGAATAACCGAATCGCACACTGTTTGAAGGAATAACCTAATCACACACTGTTTGAAGGAATAACCGAATCGCACACTGTTTGAAGGAATAACCTAATCACACACTGTTTGAAGGAATAACCTAATCACACACTGTTTGAAGGAATAACCGAATCGCACACTGTTTGAAGGAATAACCTCATCACACACTGTTTGAAGGAATAACCTAATCGCACATTATTTGAAGGGATAACCTAATCACACACTGCTTTCAGAAATAACCTAATCGCACACTGCTTTCAGAAATAACCTAATCACACACTGCTTTCAGAAATAACCTCATCACGCACTGCTTTCAGAAATAACCTAATCACACACTGCTTTAAGGAATAACCTAATCACACACTGCTTTAAGGAATAACCTAATCACACAGTTTGAAGGAATAACCTAATCACACACTGTTTGAAGGAATAACCTAATCGCACATTATTTGAAGGAATAACCTAATCACACACTGCTTTCAGAAATAACCTAATCGCACACTGCTTTCAGAAATAACCTAATCACACACTGCTTTAAGGAATAACCTAATCACACACTGCTTTAAGGAATAACCTAATCACACACTGTTTGAAGGAATAACCTAATCGCGCACTGTTTGAAGGAATAATCTAATCGTACACTGTTTGAAGGAATAATCTAATCGTACGCTGTTTGAAGGAATAACCTCATCACGCACTGCTTTCAGGAATAACCTAATCGCACACTGCATTCAGAAATAACCTAATCGCACACTGCTTTCAGGAATAACCTAATCGCACACTGCATTCAGGAATAACCAATTCGCACACTGCATTCAGGGATAACCTAATCGCACACTGTTTGAAGGAATAACCTAATCACACACTGCTTTCAGGAATAACCGAATCGCATACAGCTTTCAGGGATAACCTAATCGTACGCTGTGTGAAGGCATAACCTAATCGCAATCCGTCTGAAGGAATAACCTAATCGCATACAGCTTTCAGGAATAACCTAATCGCATACAGCTTTCAGGAATAACCTAATCGCCCACTGCTTTCAGGAATAACCTAATCGCACACTGCTTTCAGGAATAACCTAATCGCACACTGCTTTCAGGAAAAACCTAATTGCACACTGTTTGAAGGAATAACCAATTCGCACACTGCATTCAGAAATAATGTAATCGCACACTGTTTGAAGGAATAGTCTAATCTCACACTGTTTGAAGGGATAACCTAATCGCACATTGATGGAATTCACTGTGAGGTCTTGCACTTTGGAAAAAAGAATACAAGCATGGACTTCTTTCTAAACGGTGAGAAAATTCATAAAGCCAAAGTACAGAGCGATCTCGGAGTGCCAGTTGAGGATTCTCTCAAGGTAAACATGCAGATTGAGCCCATGATTAAGAAAGCGAATGTAATGTTGTCAATTATCTCAAGAGGGTTGGATTATAAAAGTTGAAACTTTATTGCTGGAACAGCACAGCAGGTCAGGCAGCATCCAGGGAACAGGAGATTCGACGTTTCGGGCACAGGCCCTTCTTCAGGAATGAGCAGAGAGTGTTCAGCAGGAGAAGATAAAAGGTAGGGAGGAGGGACTTGGAGGAGGGGCGTTGGAAATGTGATAGGTGGAAAGAGGTCAAGGTGAGGGTGATAGGTCGGAGTAGGATGGAGCTCTTTCCACCTATCACATTTCCAACGCCCCTCCTCCAAGTCCCTCCTCCCTACCTTTTATCTTCTCCTGCTGAACACTCTCTGCCCATTCCTGAAGAAGGGC
>NC_057715.1:119351983-119379362 GCF_004010195.1 Chiloscyllium plagiosum | reverse complement strand
ATGTGGGTGGAGGTGCAGGTGTATCTGTGGCGGATATGGGAGTTTCCTTTTGGGCCTTGGAGAGGAGTGAGGGGGGAGGTGTGGGCGCAAGTGTTGCACCTCCTGCGGTTGCAAGGGAAGGTGCCGGGAGTGGAGGTTGGGTCGGTGGGGGGTGTGGATCTGACAAGGGAGTCGCGGAGGGAGTGGTCTCTACGGACAGCTGATAGGGGAGGGGAGGGAAATATATCCTTGGTGCTGGGGTCTGTTTGGAGGTGGCGGAAGTGACGGCGGATGATGCGCTGTACATGGAGATTGGTGGGGTGGTAGGTGAGGACCAGTGGGGTTCTGTCCTGATGGCTGTTGGAGGGGCGGGGCTCAAGGGCGGGGGAGCGGGAAGTGGAGGAGATGCGGTGGAGGGCACCGTCGACCACGTCGGGGGGGAAATTGCGGTCCTTGAAGAGGGTGGCCATCTGTGTTGTACGTATTTTGAACTGGTCCTCCTGGGAGCAGATGCGGCGGAGACGAAGGAATTGGGAGAATGGGATGGCGTTTTTACAGGGGGCAGGATGGGAGGAGGTGTAGTCCAGGTAGCTGTGGGAGTCGGTAGGTTTGTAGTAGATGTCCGTGTTGATTCGGTCGCCTGAGATAGAAACAGAAAGGTCTAGGAAGGGGCGGGAGGAGTCCGAGACTGTCCAGGTGAATTTGAGGTCGGGGTGGAAGGTGTTAGTGTAGTGGATGAGCTGTTCAACCTCCTCGTGGGAGCACGAGGTAGCGCCGATACAGTCATCAATGTAGCGGAGGAAAAGATGGGGGGTGGGGCCAGTGTAGTTGCGGAAGATGGATTGTTCCACATACCCTACAAAGAGGCAGGCATAGCTGCGGCCTATGCGGGTGCCCATGGCTACTCCTTTTGTTTGGAGAAAGTGGGAGGATTGGAAAGGAAAGTTGTTCAGGGTGAGGACCAGTTCGGTCAGTCGAAGGAGGGTGTCGGTGGAAGGGTACTGGGTGGTACGGCGGGAAAGGAAGAAGCGGAGTGCTTTGGGTCCTTCGTGATGGGGGATGGAGGTGTACAGGGACTGGATGTCCATGGTGAAGATGGGGCGTTGGGGACCGGGGAAGCGGAAATCCTGGAGGAGGTGGAGGGCGTGGGTGGTGTCACGAACGTAGGTGGGGGGTTCTTGGACTAATGGGGACAGGACCGTGTCGAGGTATGCCGAGATGAGTTCGTTTGGGCAGGAGCAGGCTGAGACGATGGGTCGTCCGGGGCAGTCAGGTTTGTGGATTTTGGGCAGGAGGTAGAAACGGGCGGTGCGGGGTTGTGGGACTATGAGGTTGGAGGCGGTGGATGGGAGGTCCCCTGAGGTGATGAGGTTATGGACGGTCTGGGAGATGATGGTTTGGTGGTGGGGGATGGGGTCATGGTCAAAGGGATGGTAGGAGGAGGTATCTGCGAGCTGGCGTTTGTCCTCAGCGGTGTAAAGGTCAGTGCGCCAGACTACTACTGCGCCTCCCTTGTCAGCTGGTTTGATGGTGAGGTTGGGGTTGGAACGGAGGGAGTGGAGGGCTGCGCGTTCCGAGGGTGAGAGGTTGGAGTGGGTGGGGGGAGTGTGGGAGTTCAGGTAGCGGTTAATATCGCGGCGGCAGTTTGCTATGAAGAGGTCGAGGGCAGGTAGGAGGCCAGCACGGGGTGTCCAGGTGGATGGGGTGTGTTGGAGGTGGGAGAAGGGGTCGTCGGAGGGTGGGCGAGAATCTTGATTGAAGAAGAAGGCACGGAGGCGAAGGCGGCGGAAGAATTGTCCAGGTGGATGGGGTGTGTTGGAGGTGGGAGAAAAGCACTGTTGTGCTACTGAGACTTTATAAAGCTCTGATTAGGCCCCATTTGGAGTACAGTGTCCAGTTTTGGTCCCCACACCTCAGGAAGGACATACTGGCACTGGAGCGTGTCCTGCGGAGATTCACACGGATGATCCCTGGAATGGTAGGTCTAACATATGAGGAACGGCTGAGGATCCTGGAAGTGTATTCATTGGAGTTTAGAAGATTAAGGGGAGATCTAATAGAAACTTACAAGATAATACATGGCTTGGAGAGAGTGGACACTAGGAAATTGTTTCCATTAGGCGAGGAGACTAGGACCCGTGGACACAGCCTTAGAATTAGAGGGGGTAAATTCAGAACAGAAATGCGGAGACATTTATTCAGCCAGAGAGTGGTGGGCCTGTGGAATTCATTGCCACAGAGTGCAGTGGAGGCTGGTAGGCTGAATGTCTTCAAGGCAGAAATTGATAAATTCTTGATTAGATTAGATTACATTACAGTGTGGAAACAGGCCCTTCGGCCCAACATGTCACAAGGAATTAAGGGCTACGGGGAGAATGCGGGTAAGTGGAGTTGAAATGCCCATCAGCCATGATTGAAAATGTGTTGCTGGAAAAGCGCAGCAGGTCAGGCAGCATCCAGGGAACAGGAGAATCGACATTTCGGGCATAAGCCCTTCTTCAGCCCGAAACGTCGATTCTCCTGTTCCCTGGATGCTGCCTGACCTGCTGCGCTTTTCCAGCAACACATTTTCAGCTCTGATCTCCAGCATCTGCAGACCTCACTTTCTCCATCAGCCATGATTGAATGGCGGAGTGGATTCGATGGGCCGAATGGCCTTACTTCCGCTCCTATGTCTTATGGTTTGAAGGAATAACCTAATCGCACACTGCTTTCAGGAATAAACTAATCACACACTGCTTTCAGGAATAACCAATTCGCAAACTGCTTTCAGGAATAACCTAATCGCACACTGTTTGAAGGAATAACCTAATCGCACACTGCTTTCAGGAATAATCTAATCGCATACTGCTTTCAGGAATAATCTAATCGCACACTGCTTTCAGGAATAATCTAATCATTTTACATTGTTTTGGGGTTATATGTGTCCTCAGGGGAGCAGCAGTGGATTCTGTTTTGTGTGCATGACTGTGATGTTAAACCCTGTATCAAGGGAAGACCTTTCCCTATTCAGACAGCCTCGCTTGACACGCTCCGCTAGCAGGGTGAAGAGTGTTAAATCAACCTCCAAAAGCTTGTACTTGCTGAAATAAATTGTGGCTGTTCACAGAAGTTGGCATATTGCAGTTGGATCAAGCATGTAAGAATCTCAAGAAGGGAGCCTAACACAAGGAGACCACAGATGCAACAGGTTACTTCAACTCAAAATAACAAACCAGGCCCCCCAGCTTCCCATAGACTGTCAATTATTGGTGCATTGCCCATTTACTTGTCGCATTCAGATCGAACCGGTGTTCAACAGACTGAAACAGCAGGTCATCCAGCTCTGAAAGCGTGCATTTCAATCAAGGCAGCTCAGAATGATGAACAGCCTCTCTCCCAGGGACAGTGATGAGCACAACTTCAGAACATGTGGAACCCGTGCCCATCACTTCAGTCTGTCGTTTTGTTGTTAGCTCGAACTCACCACTAGCATCCACAAAACAGATCTTTCATTCCTTTAAATTGTTATTTGGATCTTTGCCACACTAGCACAGTATTGGCTGCCCACTTGCAAATCAACACAGAACAATACAACAGGCAAATGGAAACCAGGGTGAATACTGATGACAGGCTGTCTCCTCAGCCTTGCATTAGGGAACCAGTTGGGACTTATGGTTTGGAAGTTTCATTTCAGCCAAATGTCATCATATTTGTAAAATTTCTTGTTGAACATGAACTACAAATTTCTAATGCTGTGCACAAAACCCCCAGATCAGGTGGCCCAGTCAATAGACCTCCTGCTCCAAAAATGGATTCAGTTCAGCAAGTCAGACATCTGCGCAGAGGGACAGTCACTACAAAATGAACCCAACCAGAACTCTCCACCTGGGAAGACCAGCCAGCCCTTATCCTTTACAGTGAAAATGTGGAGCACCGATTCAAACTCTCAATCTCACCTTGTAATGTTTGCAAACATTGACCCGTCTTGATATCCCAGATTTTCACAGTGGAATCTGCATTCCCAGATACCAGGATGTTATCCTTCAGTTCCATGCCACTCGTCAGAGACTGGTGTCCCATTAAAGTGTGCAAACAGTTCCCATTTTCTGCATCCCACACTCGTATTGAAGTGTCGAGGGAGCCACTGACAATGTGGACACCATCATACTGTGCAAAACAAAAACAGAACATACAGACTTTACCATCTCAAGTGAGAGGAGAGACACTGACAGACAGAGACTATCAGGGGATTTAGGGTGCAATAACCTCTACATCACACTACTAGCAGGCTACTGTGTTCTCCAGCATTATTCACTAACACATCAGTGCAGAGCTCAATGTTAAACTGACATTTTGTACTTCGTGTTTCTTCCAAACAATGACTTGAGATACTTTCACTTCAAACAGACGTCAGATCCTGCTTTGGAAATTCTAAGAACTGAAATAGCAAATTTCTAAAGTTAAAAGTTTGGAGAATGCAGGAGGAGAACTCCAAAACAGAGCAGATAAGCAATTTTACTGAGTATGAATATCAGAACTGGTGTAGTAACCTGCCTGCATTCCATCAGATGCTCAACAATTACTCTTTAGCAACTTCTTCAATCTCTTGTTTCCCAGGATCCCAACATTGTCTTTCTAATGACTTGTAAAAGGCTTTGTGGATTGCCCAGAGACAGGCTTGTGGGTGATCCAGTCAATTACCAGCACACCGATATGGTTGACATATGGTGACAGATAGAATTGAACATACACTGAGAACAGATTGTATTTACCTGAAGTGAGTAGACCCTGTTGGTGTGGCCCTGAAGTGTGTGCACACAGGTTTCAGTTTCTGGATCCCAGACCTTTACTGTGTAATCATAGGCACCACTCACAACCCTCTTCCCATCGTACTGCACACATCGTACTGCAGCCACATGTCCCAGTAATGTATGTAGGCATCGGCCAGTGTCTATGTCCCATACTCGGAGTGTAGCGTCTCTTGACCCACTCACTACCCTGTGGCAAAGAAGCAATAAGCATTAGGATCAGTCAGCTGCAGTTCTCCAAATCACCTTTGCAGCCATAGTCGTCACTCTGCCCGTGCTACAATATAAAAGCTGCAACAAGTTTGTCTCTTTATTTCAGACAGACTCCATAGTTACCTTCACAGGATTGCCCGAGATAGTTTCCATTTCAATTATATGACCTTAAAGTCACTTTCGCAAAAATAAATTTGAGATCCTGGATTGGGCACTTGGACTTTGCTTACGAGCAGAATTAAAAGAAACACTGTACATTTCAACCTGACTGTGTTTACTAATTAAACATTCATGATCTCAAGCTACATCTGAAGACTTTCAGACAAAATTTTCCATCAGGTGGGAAAATGAGAAAAATGTTAAATCTTAAAAATATTACTGACACATGTAGGTGTGGTTGTGTCACAGATCATCCTGTACATAGAGTCATAGAGATGTACAGCATGGAAACAGACCTTCGGTCCAACCCTTCCATGCCGACCTGATATCGCAACCCAATCTGGTCCCACCTGCCAGCACCCAGCCCATATCCCTCCAAACCCTTCCTATTCATATACCCATCCAAATGCCTCTTAAACATTGCAATTGTACCAGCCACCACCACTTCCTCTGGCAGCTCATTGCATACATGTACCACCCACTGCATGAAAACGTTGTCCCTTAGATCTCTTTTATATCTTTCCCCTCTCACCCTAAACCTATGCCCTCTAGTTCTGGACTCCCCGTCCCCAGGGAAAAGTCTTTGCCTATTTACCCTATCCATGCCTCTCATAATTTTGCAAACTTCTATAAGGTCACCCCTCAGCCTCCGACAGTCCAGGGAAAACAGACCCAGCCTGTTCAGCCTCTCCCTGTAGCTCAAATCCTCCAACCCTGGCAACATTATTGTAAATCTTTTCTGAACCCGTTCAAGTTTCACAACATCTTTCCGGTAGGAAGGAGACCAGAATTGCACGCAATATTCCAACAGTGGCCTAACCAATGTCCTGTACAGCCGCAACATGTCCTCCCAACTCCTGTACTCAATACTCTGACCAATAAAGGAAAGCATACCAAACACCCTCTTCACTAACCTACATACCTGCGACTCCACTTTCAAGGAGCTATGAACCTGCACTCCAAGGTCTCTTTGTTCAGCAACACTCCCGAGGACCTTACCATTAATTGTATAAGTCCTGCTAAGATTTGCTTTCCCAAAATGTAGCACCTCGCATTTATTTGAATTAAACTCCATCTGCCACTTCTCAGCCCATTGGCCCATCTGGTCAAGATCCTGTTGTAATCTGAGATAATTGGAGGATCTCAGCTGCAGGGAGAGGCTGGGGCTGTTTTCCCTGGAGCGTCAGAGGCTGAGGGGTGACCATATAGAGGTTTACAAAATTATGAGGGGCATGGATATGGTAAATAGGCAAAGTCTTTTCCCTGGCGTCGGGGAATCCAGAACTAGAGAGGCATAGGTTGAGGGTGAGAGGGGAAAGATATAAAAGAGATCTATGGGGCAGAGGGTGGTATGGCAATGGAATGAGCTGCCAGAGGATGTGGTGGAGGCTGTACAATTGCAACATTTAAGAGGCATTTGGATGGGTATATGAATAGGAAGGGTTTGGAGGGATACGGGTCGTGTGCTGGCAGGTGAGACTAGATCGGGTTGCGATATCTGGTCGGCATGGACGTGTTGGACCGAAGGGTCTGTTTCCATGTTGTACATCTCTATGACTCTATAATATATTTGTAAAAATTCTTTGGATTCTCCTTAATTCTATTTACTAAAGTTATCTCATGTCCCCTTTTTGCCCTCCTGATTTCCCTCTTAAGTATACTTCTATTTCCTTTATATTCTTTGAAGGATTCACTCAATCTATCCTGTCTATACCTTATATTGCTTCCTTCGTCTTCTTAACCAAATCCTCAATTTATTTAATCATCCAGCATTCCCTATACCTACCAGCCTTTCCTATCACTCTAACTGTAATATACTTTCTCTGGATTCTCGTTATCTCATTTCTGAAGGCTTCCCATTTTCCAGCCATCCCTTTACCTGCGCACATCTGCCCCCAATCAGCTTTCGAATGTTCTTGCCTAGTACCGTCAAAATTGGCCTTTCTCCAATTTAGAACTTCAACTTTTAGATCTGGTCTATCCTTTTCCATCATTATTTTAAATCTAATAGAATTATGGTCGCTGGCCCCAAAGTGCTCCCCCACTGACACCTCAGTCACCTGCCCTGCCTTATTTCCCAAGAGTAGGTCAAGTTTTGCACCTTCTCCAGTCGGTACATCCACATACTGAATCAGAAAATTGTATTGTACACACTCAACAAATTCTTCTCCATCTAAACCCTTAACACTATGGCAGTCCCAGTCTATGTTTGGAAAGTTAAAATCCCGTACCATAACCACCCTTTTATTCTTACAGATAGCTGAGATCTCCTTACAAGTTTGTTTCTCAATTTCCCTCTGACTATTAGGGGGTCGATAATACAATCCCAATAAGGTTATCATCCCTTTCTTATTTATCAGTTCCACCCAAATAACTTCCCTGGATGTATTTCCGGGAATATCCTCCCTCAGCACATAGTTCACCTTCAAACAACAAACAGTTCAGTTTCATTAAAGAATAATAACAAACTTGAAGTCTGTCACTGAGGAGTCAGCATTCCCACATTCAAAGCTTTGGATTAAGCCCTCGGCAAACTTGCTGCAACTGATGGTCAAATTGATCTGATTTAGGGTACCTTAAAGTGATTGAGTGCAGTGTTGGCGTAAGCTGGTTTTTAATAGACACCCAGATATAGCTCTATTCAGGCCAAATGCACAACTCAGGTGACGCTCCAAAACCAACTGGTACAGAAATGGGTACATTGAATTAATGCAATAAAAAAAGTGTAGTTTCAAACGTTAACATGCAAAATTGTGACAGAGCTGAGAGTGTTTCAGTCTGTATTAAATCTTTGGTGTACTTGATTGTTTTTTGGTTCATGGGATGCACATCGTTTTCAAGTGCAACATTTACTACCCATCTCCAATGTCCTTGAGGTGGTGGTGATGAGGTAGCCTCTTAAAACACAATGGTTCCAGTGTCACAGATACATCACGGTGTTGAAGCAAGGGGATTCCACAATTCTGGTCCAGAGACAGAGTAACAATGATATAGTTCCAAGTCAGAATTGCATGGGAACTTGTAGATGATGGTGCCCTCTAGTGTCTGCTATCTTGATCCTTCCAGGCAGGAAAGGTCACTGCTTTCAACGGTTACTTGCTTGTCGCCAAGCTTGAATATTGTCCAGGTCATACTGCATTTGAACATGGAGTGCTTCAATACCTGAGTTATTGTGAATGATGCTGAACACTGCATAATCAGTGAACGTCCCCACTTCTGACCCTATGATGGATGGAAGGTCATCGATGAAGCAGCTGACGATGGTTGGCCCCAAGGAGTCCTTGCAGAGGTGTCCTGGAGCAGGAACAATCGACTTCTATTTGTGTTCAGTTTGACTCCAAACCATGCACAACTTCTCCCGATTCCCAGTTACTCCAGTGTTGCTTGGTCTCTTGCTGCCACACACAGTCAAATGTTGTTGTGATGTCAAAGACAGCATTACCAGGTTGTTTTATTCCAAGCTTTGCAGAACAATGGAGTTTTTTTTAAAAAAGAAAAGTTGCTTGTAAAATCACATGACCGGTGATACGTGCTTGGCTGCAGACCCTGCTGGGACTGTTTTAAACAATAACTGACTTAGAAACATGTTTGTGTCATCTGGTTTGGTTGGAGGGAAGCTCAAGAGGAACATGAGTTGAAGCAAAGTCCAAGAACAAGCTGTCCAGTTAATCAGCCTATTTGGACACAGAAAACCCCAGAGTTCAGACAAAACCGATTCAATCTTGTGGGAAGCTATGTGGCATAGATCTCTAGCACAGAGTCTGTCCCTGTTGCTCAGAAGGGAAGGGGGGGGGGGGGGGGGAGAGGAGCAGAGCATTAGTCACTGGGCACTCCACAGTTAGAGTGACAGATAGAAAACTCTGGGGGAAATGAGAAAGATTCACTCTGGGTGTTGCCTCCCAGGTGCCAGGACTCGTGATGTCTCAGATCATATTTTCAGGATCCTTGAGGGGGAGGCAGGAGTACCCCTCGTTGTGGTCCACATAGGCACTAATGACATAGGTAGGAAAAGGGATGGGAATTAAGGCAGAAAGTCAGGGAGTTAGGGTGGAAGCTTAGTGCTAGAACAAACAGAGTTGTTACCTCTGGTTTGTTGCCCGTGCCATGTACTAGCGAGGTGAGGAATATAGAGAGAGAAGAGTTGAATATGTGGCTAGAGGGATGGTGTAGAAGGGAGGGTTTCGGATACCTGAATAATTGGGGCTCCTCCAAGGGTAGATGGGACCTCTACAAACAGGATGGTCTTCACCTGAACCAGAGGGGTACCAATATCCTAGGGAGGAAATTTGCTCATGCTCTTTGGGAGGGTTTAAACTAATTCAGCAGGGGGGGTGGGAACCTGAATTACGTAGTCCAGGAGATTGAGGGTAGCGAGGTCAGAAATGAGGTTTCAAGGTTGCAAGAGTGCACTTGCAAGCAGTAAAGTAGTTTGAAGTGTGTCTGCTTCAATGCTATGGGAATCCGGATAGTCACCATAATTTGGTTATGTTTACATTAGCAATGGAAAGGGATAGGTACATAACGCAGGGCAAGAGTTCTTTTTGGGGAAGGGCAATTATGATATGATGAAGCAAGATTTAGAATGCAAAGGATGGGGAAGGAAACTGCAAGGGATGGGCACAATTGAAATGTGGAGCTTGTTCAAGGAACAGCTACTGCGAGTCCCTGTCAGGCAAGGAGGAAGTGGTTGAGTGAGGGAGCCATGGTTTACTAAAGAAGTTGAATTTCTTGTCAAGAGTAAGGCGGCGGCTTATATTAGGATGAGGCGTGAAGGCTCAGTTAGGGCGCTTCAGAGTTACAAGTTAGCCAGGAAAGACCTAAGGAGAGAGTTAAGAAGAGCCAGGAAAGGATATGAGAGGTTATCGGCAGATAGGATCAAGGAAAGCCCTAAGGCTTTCTATAGGTATATCAGGAATAAAAGAATGACTAGAGAAAGATTAGGACCAATCAAGGACAGTAGTGGGAAGTTGTGTGTGGAGTTAAAGGAGATAGGGGAAACGCTAAATGAATATTTTTCCATTAGTATTCACACTTAAAAAAAGACAGTGTTGTCAAGAAGAATACGGAGATACAGACTAGTCGATTAGATGGGACTGAGGTTAACAAGGAAGTGATATTAGCAATTCTGGAAAGTGTGAAAACAGGTAAGCCCTCTGGGACGGATGGGAGTTATCTTAGGATTCTCTGGGAAGCCAGGGAGGAGATTGCCAAGCCTTTGATCTTTATGTTATCATTGTCTCTAGGAACAACGCCAGAAGACTGGACGATAGCAAATGTTGTCGCCTTGTTCAAGCAAGGGAGTAGAGACAACCCTGGTAATTATAGACCAGTGAGCTTTACTTCAGCTGTGGGTAAAGTGTTGGAAAAGGCTATAAGAGATAAGATTTATAATCATCGAGAGAGGAATAAGTGTGAGGGATAGTCAACACGGTTTCGTAAAGGGAGATCGTGCCTCACAAACTTTATTGAGTTCTTGGAGATGGTGACCAAACAGGTGGATGAGGGTAAAGCAGTTGATGTGATGTATATGGACTTCAGTAAGGCATTTGATAAGGTTCCCCACAGTAGGCTACTGCACAAAATACACAGGCATGGGATTGAGGGTGATTTAGCGGTTTGGATAAGAAATTGGCTAGCTGAAAGAAGACAGAGTGGTGGTGGTTAATGGGAAATGCTCATCCTGGAACTCAGTTACTAATGGTATATCGCAAAGATGTTTTGGGGCCACTGCTGTTTGCCATTTTTATAACTGACCTGGATAAGGGCATAGAAGAATGGGTTAGTAAATTTGCAGATGACACCAAGGTCGGTGGAGTTGTGGACAGTGTGGAAAGATGTTGCAGGGCTTGGCGAGAGGTGGTAAATGGAGTTTAATGTGGAAAAGTGTGAGGTGATTCACTTTGGAAGGAGCAACAGGAATAAAGAGTGCTGGGATAATGGTAAGATTCTTGGTAGTGCGAATGAGCAGAGAGATCCCGCAATCCACGTACATAGATCCCTGAACGTTGCCACCTAGGTTGATAGGGTAAGAAGGCCAACAGTATGTCAGCTTTTATTGTAGAGGGATTGAGTTTTGGCCCCATTTGGAGTATTGCATGCAGTTCTGATCACCACATTACAGGAAGGATGTGGAAGCTTTGGAAAGGGTTCAGAGAAGATTTAACAGGATGTTGCCTGTTATTGAGGGAAGGCCTTATGAGGAAAGGCTGAAGGTCTTGAGGCTATTTTTATTAGAGAGAAGGAGGTTGAGAGGTGACTGAATGGAGACATACAAGATAATCAGAAGATTAGATAGGGTGGACAGTGAGAACCTTTTTCCTCGGATGGTGATAGCTAGCACGAGGGGACATAGCTTTAAATTGAGGGGTGATAGATATAGGACAGATGTCAGAGGTAGTTTCTTTACTCAGAGAGTAGCTGCCTGCAACAGCTGATAAACATGGATGAAAGTGGAATAGAGTAGGATGGATAAGCTTCAGATTGGTTCCACAGGTTGGCGCAACATCGAGGTTTGAAGGGCCTGGACTGCGCTGTAATGTTCAAATTCATTCCCAAGTGATCAAAGGAAAAACTCAATATTGTATTTTCTGAGCAAGCTATATCTGCAACACAAGCCAGAATATGAAAGAAACAGACTCAAACAGTCCAAGCTTTATCCCTTTTATATTCATGAATAACCCACTGGGCAAAGAGGTCTTTATTTTGAAACCCAGATCAACTTGTATGGAAGTCAGTTTTTTTCTCTTTTTCCTGTAAAGTGCGCACATTTTTGATTTTGTTTTGTCCGATTGATTGATTGCCATGTGCACCAAAGGACAGTGAGAAGCTTGGTTTATGATCAGTACAGGCAGACTACAGTAAGCAAGCATATACAGATCAGAGGCATACAGGTTACATTGCATAGGGCAAGTGATCGGCAACATCAACATTAGCAAGATCAGCATTATTTGAAATTCGAGTGTCCATTCATCAGTTAAATAATGGCTGAGAGAAAGGTGCTCCTGAACCTGCTGGTGCATATGTTCAAGCTTCTGTATCTTCTGCCTAATGGGAGAAGTTGTAGGAGATCATTACTGAAGTGTGGTGGGTCTTTTTTCATGATGTTGGCAGCCTTTCTGCAGCAGCGAGCCATGTAAATGGAGTCCCTGGATAGGAGGTTGGCTTCCGTGATGGTCTGGACCGTGCACACAACCTTCGGTCCTGGGCAGAGCAGTTGCCATTACAGGCCATTATGCACCCAGGCAGTATGCTTTCAGTGGTGCATCTGTAAAAGTTGGCAAAGGTCCTTATGGACACGCCGAGTTTCCTGAGCTGCCTGAGAAAGAGGAGGCGTTGTTGTGCAAACTTGACCGTCGCATCCACGTGGTGTGTCCAGGATAAGTCGTCAGTTATGGTCATTCTGAGGAATTTGACACTCTCCACCCCAGCTCCGTTGATGTAGATGGGGTTGTGTCCTCCTCCTTTCTTCCTGAAGTCAATGATCAGTTCTTTAGTTTTGCCGATGTTGAGAGAGAGATTGTTCTCATTGTGCCATGTAACCAAGCCCTCCATCTCCTTTCTGTATTCTGACTTGTTCACTTCATCCTACCATGGTGATACCATTAGCGAACTTGTAGATGGCGTTTCTTCGGAATTTGGCAACACAGTCGTGCATGTACAGAGAATACAGTCGGGGGCTAAGGATGCATCCTTGGGGGCTCCAGTGTTGAGTGTTATTGTGGAGGAGGTGCAGTTTTCTGTGTTTACTGATTGCAGTCTGTGGATCAGAAAGCTGAGCATCCAGTTGCAGAGGGTGGAGCTGAACCAAGGTCTCAGAGTTTTGAAATCAGTCTGGAGGGAATTATGATGTTGAAGGTGGAGCTGTACTCAGTGAGCAGGAGTCTGACATCAACGCCACCTTGTTGTCCGGATGGTCCAGGAATGAATGCAGAGTTAGGGAAATGGTATCCACTATGAACCTGTTACATCAGTAGGCAAATAGGAGATTAAGGCAAGTTGGGAGACTAGAGCTGATGTGGGCCATGAACAGCCTCTTGAAGCACTTCATGATTATGTACTTCAAAGCCACTGGACAGCAGTCATTAAGGCATATTGCATGTGCTTTCTTACGCATGGAGATGATTGTGGCCTTCTGGAAGCAGGAGACCACTTCGGTTGGAGGAGAGAGACAGTTAAGATGTTGGTCTTCACCAGTTTGTCCACACAGGATCTAAGTGCATGGCCAGGGACACTGTCTGAACCCATCGTTTTCCTTGGGGAGATCTCGAAGGATAACCACCTATACTTTGGTACATCTGACCTTACGGTATCCAATTATTGAAACCTTACTGAACTATGTTTTGCTTTGATAGCAAGCCAATAACTGCACCTAGTAAAAAATAGAGTTGATAGATTTTGTTGCTTAAAAATGGATTTGGATAAAGTGTTTAATTCGTCATTTCAGTAACTTAAAGTATTTCTGGATGATGTTGTGACCCAATGAAGTAGCAAGATGAGAGAGTCAGTGCCTTCTGCCACCTTGGTCCTAACTACAGTCCCTCACCTTTTCTGTTGACAGGAGCACTCCGAGCATTTGGTTTGCAGCAACATCACTGCTAAAGGCACTTTAGGTTTATGAAATGAGCCCACATTTCAGTTTTGTAGTGGATTACCTAGGATGCCTGTCAGAGTGCTCAAGCCAGAAACTCTCATTACAATGTAGCATTCAGATTGAGTGTGGGGTGCTGGAGAAGCACAGCAGGTCAGGCAGCATCCAAGGAGCAGGAGAATTAACGTTTCAGGCATAAGTCCTTCATCAGGAATGAGGCTTGTGGGCTGGTAGGCTGAGAGATAAATGGAAGGGAAGGTAGCTGAGAAGGTGATAGGTCAGAGTGGAGGGTGGAGTGGATAGATGGGGAAGTCAATGGACAGGTCAGGAGGCCAGTGCCAAGTTGGAGGCTTGGGACGGAGATAATGTGGGGGGAGAGGAAATGAGGAAACTGGTGAAATCCACATTAATCCCATGTGGTTGCAGAGTCACAAGGCAGAAGATGAGGCATTCTTCTCTCCAGGCATCAGGTGGTTAGGGTTTGGCGATGGGGGAGGCCCATGATCTGCATGTCCTTGGAAGAGTGGGAGGGGGAGTTGAAGTGTTCAGCTGTGGAATTGGTTGGTGTGGGTGTCCCAGAGATGTTCTCTGAAATGATCCGCAAGTTGGCATCCTGTCTCCTCGATGTAGAGGAGACCACATCGGGTGCAATGGACACAGTAGATGACATTGGTGGAAGTAAAGAAATTTACCTGTTGGACGTGGAAGAATCCTTTGGGGCCTTGGTCAGAGGTGAGGGAGGAGGTTTTGCACTTCTTGTGGTGACAGGGGAAGGTGCCGGGAGTGTGGGGTGGGCTGGAGGCGGTTGGGGGGGTGGGGGGGGGGTATCTGACCAATGAGTCACCTGGGAATGGTCTCTCCGAAATGCTGATGGGGTGGACAGGGAAATATATCCTGAGTGGTGGGGTCTGTTTGTAGGTGGCGGAAGTAGCGAAGGATGATGCGATGTATACGGAGGTTGGTGGGATGGAAGGTGAGGATCGGGAGGTTTTGTCTTTGTTGCGCTGGGAGGGGTGGGGCAGGAAATGGAGGTTTGCAGGAGGGCATCATTGACCACGTGGGAATGGAAACTGCAGTCTTTGAACGAGGCCACCTGGGATTTTCTGTGGTGGAATTAGCCCTCCTGGGAACGGATGCAGTGGGGGTGGAGGAGTTGGGAATAAGAGCTGGTGTTTTTACAGGAGGCAGGTGGGAGGAAGTGCAGTCCATATAGCAGTGGGCGTTGGTGGTTTTTGTAGAAGATGTACTTGCAGGGTGAATATTGTGGCAGTGCCGGCAGCAGTGGATCTTGTGCTGGTCACAGAGGCGGGTGCCTGGACGGCGATCCCGGAGGCGGGTGCCTGGACGGCGATCCCGGAGGTGACATGGTTGGCAGTCCATGAGGTGGCAGGGTGTAAGTGACGTCATAATTCGCCGCGACGGTTGTGGCTGGAGCGGCCTTGTGGCTCATAGTGTCCGAGCAGTTCCAGAGGCCAGGAGAAGGTTCTGGAACGATTAAGGAAACCCATGTATTGAGGCAAGTACATGAAAGTTTGCATAACTTAGGCTCTTTTATGTCCAATATGGTGAAAGAAAGTTTTTTTGAGCATGTGAGTTCTTCTGAAGATATAAAACAGTAGAGGTCCTTTGCAGGTCTGGAAGAGTGTGGCCCTGGAGCTGAGGCAGGGAGAGTATGGCGCATGGCTGAGAGTATGGAGCAGAGGATCCAAAAGGAGAACCTTTTCTGGAGGCTTTGGATTTGTAAGACATACTGGTTGTCCTGTTCAGGTCCAAATTGTGTTGGCCTGAATGTAGTCCAGAGTCTTCAGCATCTGGCAGTCCTCACTTTCTCCTTCAGATTGTATTCAGATGTACACTTGTTATGCCAAGGCATACAAATCCATGGGCCAAGTGTTTGAAAATTGGATTAGAATAATTAGGTGGTTGCTTTTGACCTGCCCGGATTTGATAAGCTGAAGGGCCCTTTTCTTTGCTGTAGACCTCCACAACTCTGACTTTAAATGTAAAGCAAGTGCTGGCTTAAGGAGAGACAAACAGGCGAATTGGATTCAAAAGATTCCTTTTGTTGGTTCAGAGAGAACAACAGGAAACAAACACTGGCACGTGTGGCAATAGGGAGCAGGGTAATGGAGACAACTGTCTGGGAGGGCTGACATCAGATCAATATCACCTCCCAGAACTCAGCTTTTAGGCTTCAACATTGATCTAATGGAAAGGAATATTTTGATTAGAAGCAAAAAAACTGCATTAAATGTTTATGTAATGCATTTTAAGTGATAAACTGGAAGGATACAGTTTTCAGGACTTCATGTCTATCTATTCAATCAAAAGCATGTACACAGATAGCCTCCAGGCTCCATATTTTTGCAAATCTCAAAAACACTAATCTATAGCTAACATGTTAGACTTTACTTGGTTTGGGAGGGAAGTGAAGAGAGAAGAAATCAGGAGAAATTTATTTACCAGAAGGAAGGCATAACTGAGCTTCTTCATTGTTGCAAAGTGAGTGTATGTGACATTCTCCTAGAAGTATAGATGGTGAGGGCAAGACTTAAAAGGTGTTCAAAATCATCACCTCAGAGTAAATCCAGAGTGTTTTTCCATTGGCAGGAAGGTCATTAATCGGAGAGAGAGAGATTTAACTTAACTAGCAAAATAAACATGGAGAATTTTTTTAAAAAGCTGCTGAATGTCATGAAATGTGCTGCCTAAAAGGATGGTGGAAGATGATTTAATATAAAACTTTCAAAAGGCAATTGAAAAGCTGCAGGTTTGAACTGTGGAGCACTAATTGGATAGAAGCTAATTAGGGTCCAATGGTTGGAATGCTCTCCTTTCCTACGACACCAGTCTACAACTGATGACAGCAGGTGTCGACTGCTTTATCTGACATCCAAGTGACATTTCAGCTCAACATTGAACCTCTCAAAAAAATTACAGATTAATATTTTATAAACTTATCAAATAGCTTAATACAAAAAGGTACATTTTTTTCAGTGGACCAGAAATTTGTTTACATTTTTCTGGGGATGTGGGTGTTGCTGGCTGGGCAGCATTTATTGCTCGTCCCTGGTTGCTCTTGAGAAGGTGGGGGTGAGCTGCCTTCTTGAACCACTGCAGTTCATGTGCTGTAGGTGCACCCACAATACCATGAGGGAGGGAATTCCAGGATTTTGATCCAGCGACACTGAAGGAATGGTGATATATTTCCAAATCAGGGGGATGGAGTGTGGCTTGGAGGAGAACTTGCAGTTGGTGGTGCTCCCATGTATCTGCTGCCCTTGTCCTTCTGGATGGAAGTGATTGTGGGTTTGGAAGATGTTGGTTAAGGAGACTGTACAGATTGCTTGTGTGATTACAGGAGTTAGGATGTGCAATTTCACAAATATTTTTAAATCAACGTAAGGTTTTCAAAAGGATAACTAGCAGAAGATCATTTCGACAAGTTAGTAAGCTGTGGGGAGGGACTCAAAGATTGAGGACCATTAGAAGAATGAAAGGTGAAATTAGAGGAAGATTTCACAGGTTTCAAAGGCAGAGCCTGGAAGGTTAAATGATTTGCAGGACAGGAATGTAAGCATGTTTTGAGAAATGGACGAGCACAGGTTACTCCAGCTGAATAGGTGGCACTGTCCCTTAACCTGGAAAGTATCATCATTCAACATCACATTGTTTATTTAGGCATTACATCAAGATTGCTTTGAGTACCATTTATCCAGATGTTGCCTTACTTGTTGCCATGGAGATGCATGCAGCGTACAGTGGAGGCGTGTCCGTAAAGCGTGTGAATACATTCACCCGTTTCTGCATTCCATACTTTCAGGGTACGGTCTGTCGAGCCACTGATAACGATATTCCCTCTCATCTGGGAGGACCAAACTCCACCTGTGTGTCCAACCAGCGTCTGCACACACTGCAAAACAAACCAACAAATGGAGTTCTAAAAACAACCACGAGTAGCATGACAGAAAATAGGAAGAACTCAACAAAAGAAACAGCCTTTTATTTATAAACATGATTTTATCATGCCTCACATGAAACAGGGCACAGTACCTCACAAAATACACTACTTTGTGCACAGCAAATCATCCATTTGATAGAGAAATTTCCTCTAACCAGATGGAAATGAAACGAAGATCGGTTCAGTGGTTAATAGTGAGAAAGAAGATGTGAATTGAAGAATGGGAATCAATAGATTGCTGGGCAGAAAAGCTGCAAATAGAATTCAACTTGAACAAGAGGGAACAACAAACATGGCAAGGAAATACACTATAAAAGAAGGTCAGATAGTGTAGAGGAACAGAGGGACCTTGGAGTACAATTTCACATATTCTTCAAGGGCAAGTAGATTAGGTGGCCTGAAAAACGAGATTCTTCTCATTATTAACTGAGTACCAGAGTGCTGCGAATAGTACCACCTAACTAGCAGGTTTGATTGCATTGTGGGAGTTCCACATAAGACCTGAAGTGGAGAATTTTGGTTAAAAAAAATTTGAAAGCCCAAGGTTATTCTGTATGGAATAGAGGAGGCTGAGAGAAGAATTTTAAAAATTGTTTTGTGGGATTATGGGCATCACTGACTGGCCATATCTAGTTGTCCTTGAGAAGATGGGGATGAGCTGCCTTCTTGAACCGCTGTAGGTTTACCCATAATGCCCTTAAGGAGAGAATGCCAGGACTTTGACCCAGTGATAGTGAAAGAAAGGTGACATATTTCAAAATTAGGACCACGAGTAGCTTGGAGGGGAACGTCAAGGTGGCAGTATCCACTGCTCTTGTTGTTCTAGAAGGAAGTGGTTGTGGGTTTGGAAGGTGCTGTCTGAGGATCTTGAGTGAACTTCTGCAGTGCATCTTGTAAATGGCACACATTGCTGCTACTGAGCATTATTTGAGGAGGGCGTGGATCAAGCAGAATGCTTTGTCTGGACTGATATAGAAAAAGGACAGGGAGCATGGGTAAAGTGGAAAGGAAGAACCTATTTACCCTAGCAGAAAGATCAATGGTTGAAGAGACATAATTTCCCTTCCTGAGTGAGTAAAATCTGAGTATTTCTTTCCCCACCCATAGGATGGTGGGGCTCCAGATCGCACTTCCTGAAACGGTGAAGATGCAGAGAACTCCATCACACTTGAAATAATAACTCAAGTGCTGTAACCTAGAAGAGCTGAATGGCCAATACCACTTCCTATATTTTATGTTAGCACACAGGATAAGAAATCAAGAGCTGGCAAGTGGAATTAAATTGCAGCTCTCTAACTCAGTCAACACAGACATGATGAGTCTAATGGCTTGCTGCCAACCTTTTTATTTTGAGTGAAGAGATACGACAGCAGTGAAATGGTTTAGGTTAAGGAAGTAATGCTGCCTTGTCTCCATGTTCAACTTTTATTTAAACATGTGAAGCAGACAGACATATTGCAGAGTCTGCAGCCTAGTTTTCCAGCAGACAACCCCATTCTCTATGATCAGTGAAGAGCATTGTGTGCAATTCCTCAACCTCTCAGGAGTTGGGAGATCATGTTGCGGCTGTGTAGGACATTGGTTAGGCCACTTTGGAATATTGATTTTCTTCCTCTTGGAAGGATGTTGTGATACTTGAAAGGGTTCAGAAAAGATTTACAAGAATGTTCCAGGGTTGGAGGATTTGAGCTATAGGGAGAGGCTGAACAGGCTGGGGCTTTTTTCCCTGGAGCGTCAGAGGCTGAGGGGTGACCTTATAGAGGTTTATAAAATCATGAGGGGCATGGATAGAATAAATAGGCAAAGTCTTTTCCCTGGGGTGGGGGAGTCCAGAACCAGAGGCATAGGTTTAGGGTGAGAGGGGAAAAGTATAAAATGGACTTAAGGGGCAACGTTTTCACGCAGAGGGTGGTACGTGTATGGAATGAGCTGCCAGAGGAAGTGGTGGTGGCTGGTACAATTACAACATTTAAAAGGCATCTGGATGGGTATATGAGTAGGAAGGGATTGGAGAGTTATGAGTCAAGTGTAAATGGGACTAGATTAATTTAGAATATCTGGTGGGCATGGATGAATTGGACAAAAGAATCTGTTTCCACGCTGTACATCTCTATGAATCTACTTTCTATGGAGAGTACTGTATTTCGATGTTGGGTGGATCTCATCTCAGGTGTGTGGAGTACAAACTACAGAGCCAGCGAGATCAAGGGAACTCAGAGGTAATTTTCTGCATTCAGGTTTGCCTGCCTCATCCTCTTACACCTCAGCAAACATTCAGAAGGATTTTCACACAACAATCTGACCAATATTTAACTCATGTTAAGAGAACACTTTTTACAGGGTTGGTTAGAGACTCACTTCATTCTTTCCTTGTTATAGATAGATTCCCGAAACAGTACACGTTCCTAAACAGTTGGCTGACTGCAATTTACACTGAAAGAATGCGAGGGGTTTAAAAAAAAAACTGGCTCAAACTAAATTATCCACAAAGTATAGATCGAGGGACAGGTACAGTGTGGCTTCAGGTTTACAATTCCCTCATTCTACAGAGGCCACCAGGCTGCAATACATTGTCTGAAAAGGTAAGGCCACCCATCCATACAACACAGACAAATGGCAATAGAGTTTCAAAATTGTGTACGTTGAGGGGAAAATCTGGAAAACTAGCAAAAAGCACACAGATTTGAGCAATTCAACTGTCGATAGAATGAGGGGGAAATGGCAGTGAAACAAACAGACAAAACTTTGGGTTGGTGGAGTATTTCTGTTTTTCAGCAGCAGAAGCTCAAAGGGCAAGAGCTTGGACCAAGGGCCTGTCAGGAGAGGTGAGTCACTGATTTAACTTTTTACACATGACACCGGACAGCCGAGGTTTCTGGGAAAGGAGAGACTTTTTTTCCTCTCAGCTATATAAATGAGTGTTTTCTAAACCCAAGACCCTACCTTTGTAGGGCCTCTCATCCAACCACCTCCTCTAACCTTAAATACCAGGGACACATCAGGTAAGTTTCTCTTCTTTTTTACTTTCTGATAAGGTGACTAGCAGGGATGACAGTGCAGGTACAGGAATGTTCCTCCTGCATGATGTTTGAGGTGAGGGACGTCATTAGTGCCCCATCCAAGTACATCTGCAGGAAGTGCACCCAACTCTCGCTCCTCCAAGACTGTGTTAGGGAACTGGAGCGGGAGGAAGAGGCTGTGATAGATAAGAGTTACAGAGAAGCAGTTGCTCCTAGGCACGAAGAAAGTTGGGTGACTGTTCGAAGGGGGAAAAATACAGTCAGTCAGTGGAGCGATCCCCTGAAAAACCAAGTATACCGTTTTGAATACTGTTGGGGGAGATGGGGGACGACGACTTACTAGGGGCATGAAATGGGGCCAAAGTCTCTGGCATAAAGTCTGCCCTTGTTGCACAGAAAGGAAAGAAGGAAAGGAGGAGAGTGTTAGTAATTGGGGATTCAATAGTTAGAGGGTCAGATAGAAGATTCGTTGGGAACAAAAGAGACTCACGGTTGGTGTGTTGCCTCCCAGGTGCCAGGGTCTGTGATGTCTCTGATCACGTCTTTGGGGTCCTGAAGGGAGAGGGTGACCAGACTCAAGTCGTGGTCCACATAGGTACCATTGACACAAGTAGAAAGAGGGATCTGGATGTAAGGCAGGATTTCAGGGAGCTAGGGTGGAAGCCGAGAGCTAAAACTAACGGAGTTGTGATCTCTGGTTTGTCGCCCGTGCCATGTGATAGTGAGGCAAGGAATAGGGAGAGATATCAGCTGAACACATGGCTGCAGGGATAGTGCAGGGGGGAGGGTTTCAGGTACTTGATAATTGGAGCTCATTCTGAGGAAGGTGGAACATCTACAAACAGGACGTTCTTCACTTGAACCAGAGGGGTACTAATATCCTGGGTGGGAAATTTGTTGGTGCTATTCGGGTAGGTTTAAACTAGCTCAGCAGGGGGATGGGAACCTGAGGTGTAGCTCCAGTGCACAGGAGGAGGAGGAGACATGACATGGAGGGCATGAACAGGATTTCACAGTCACAGGAGTGTGCTGGCAGACAGCAAGCTGGTTTAAAGTGCCCCTTCAATGCCAAAGTATCTGGAATAAGGTAGGTGAGCTTGCAGCATGGTTAGGTACCTGGGACTTCAATGTTGTGGCCATTTCGGAGACATGCATAGAGCAGGGTAAGGAATGGATGTCGCAGGTTCCAGGGTTTAGATCTTTCATTACGAACAGGCAAGGTGGTAAAAGAAGGGGAGGTGTGGCCTTGTCAGTCAAGGAGAGTATAAAGGAGGCTGAAAGAACTTTTGACGAGGACTCGTCTGCTGAGGTAGTGTGGGCTGAGGTTAGAAACAGGAGGAGAGGTCACACTGCTTGGAGTTTTTTTTATATACACCTCCGCAGAGTTCCAGGGAGGTTTAGGAGAGGATTGGCAAAATGATTCTGTGTAGGAGTGAAAGGAACAGGGTGGTTATTATGGTGGACTTTAACTTCCCCAACTTGACTGGAAATGCTATAACTTGAGTGCATCGGATGGACTAATTTTTGTTCAACGTGTGCAGGAGGGTTTCCTGACACAGTATGTCGAAGGGCCGAAAAGAGGGAGGCCACACTGGATCTGGTGCTTGGTAATGAACCAGGCCAGGTGTTTGCTTTACTGGTAGTTGAGCACTTTGGAGAAAGTGATCATAATTCAATTAAGTTTAATTTAGTGATGGAAAGGGATAGGTACACGCCACAGGGCAAGAGTTATCGATGGGACAAGGACAAGTGGTTAGCACTGCTGCCTCATAGCGCCAGAGACGCGGGTTCAATTCTCGCCTCAGGCGATTGACTGTGTGGACTTTGCACGTTCTCCCCACGTCTCCGTGGGTTTCCTCCGGGTGCTCCAGTTTCCTCCCACAGTCCAAAGATGTGCAGGTTAGGTGAATTGGCTATGCTAAATTGCCCGTAGTGTTAGGTAAGGGGTAAATGTAGGGGTATGAGTGGGTTGCGCTTCAGCGGGTCGGTGTGGACTTGTTGGGCCGAAGGGCTTGTTTCCACACTGTAATGTAATCTAATCTAATCTAATTATAATGCAATTAGGCAAGACTTAAGGGGCATAGAATGGGGTAGCAAAATGCACAGGATGGGGACAATTGAAATGTGGAGCTGGTAAAAGGAACAGATATTGCATGTCCTTGACAGGTATGTCCCTGTCAGGCAGGGAGGAAGTGATAAGGTAAGGCAATCTTGGTTTACCACAGAAATTGCATCACTTGTTAAGTGGAAGCAGGAGGCTTATGTGACGATGAGACGAAATGGTTTCAGATGAGGCAATGGAGAGTTACAGATTAACGAGGAAGGATTGAGAGAGAGTTGAAAAGAGCAAAGAGAAGACACGAGCAGTCTTTAGCAAATAGAATAAAGGAGAACCCTAAAGCTTTCTATAGGTATATGAGGAATAAAAGGATGACTGGGTAGAAAGGATTGAGGTTAGTAAGGAAGAGGTGTTATCAATTCTAGCAGGTGAAAGTAGACAAGTCCCCTGGGCCGGATGGGATTTATCCAAGGATTCGCTGGGAAGCTAAGGAGGAGATGGTGGAACCTTTGGCTTTGAGTTTTGAGTCATCATTGTCTACAGGTTTAGTAGAGGACCGGAGGATTGCAATTGTTGTGACCTTGTTCAATAAGGGCAGTAGGGATGACCCAGTGAGCCTTACATCTGTTGTGACAAAGGTTTTGGAAAGGATTATGAGAGATAGGATTTATATTCATCATGCAAGCAACAATTTGATTGCAGAAAGTCAACATGGTTTCGTCAAGGGTAGATCATGTCTCACAAACCTCAGTTTTTTGAGAAGGTGACTAAGTATGTAGATGAGGGTAGGGCAGTTGAAGTGGTATACATGGACTTCAGTAAAGCCTTTGATAAAGTTCCACATGGTAGGCTGTTGGAGAAAATGCAAACGCATAGGACTGAGAATGATTTAGCAGTTTGGATTAGAAACTGGCTTTCTGCAAGAAGGCAGCGATTGGATTAGAAACTGGCTTTCTGCAAGAAGGCAGCGAGTGGTAGTTGATGGAAAATATTCAGCCTGGAGTCTGTTTTCTTGTGGAGTGAGAACAAAGAACAAAGAAAATTTACAGCCCAGGAACAGGCCCTTCGGCCCTCCAAGCCTGAGCCGATCCAAACGTACTGCCTAAACCTGTCTCCCAATTCCTAAGCATCTGTATCCCTCTGCTCCCCACCGACTCATGCATCTGTCCAGATGCATCTTAAAGGAATCTACCGTGCCTGCCTCTACCACCTCTGCTGGCAATGCGTTCCAGACACCCACCACCCTGTGTGAAGTACTTGCCGCGTGTATCCCCCTTAAACTTTTCACCTCTCACCTTGAAAGCATGACCTCTCATTATTGAATCCTTCGCCCTGGGAAAAAGCTTATCTCGATCCACCCTGTCTATACCCTTCATGATTTTGTAAACCTCAATCAGGTCCCCCCCCCCCCCAAAGCAGGTGTGCTACAAGGATCGATTTTGGGACCACTGCTGTTTGTCATTAAATGACTTGGATGGGTTAGTAAGTTTGCAGATGACACTAAAGTCGGTAGAGTAGTGGACAGTGTGGAAGAATGTTACAGGTTGCAGGGGACTTGGATAAACTGCAGAATTGGGCTGAGAGGTGGCAAATGGAATTCAATGCAGATAAATGTGAGGTGATTCACTTTGGGAAGAATAACAGGAAGCAAAATACTGGGTCAATGGAAAGATTCTTGGTAGTGTGGACGTGCAGAGGGATCTTGGTACATAGAGCCCTGAAAGTTGCCATCCAGGTTGATAGTGCTTTTAAGAAGGCATAAGGTGTGTTAGGTCTTATCGGTAGAGGGATTGAGTTCTGGAGCCGTAATCTCATGCTGCAACTATACAAAACGCTACTGTGGCCACACTTGGAATACTGTGTAGAGTTCTGGTCGCCCCATTACAGGAAAGATGTGGAAGCATTGGAAAAGGTGCAGAGAAGATTTACCAGGATGTTGCCTGGTCTGGAGCGAAGGTCATATGAGGAAAAGCTGAGAGACTTGGAAAGAAGGCTCAGAGGGGATTTGATAGAGACATACAAGATGATCAGAGGATTAGATAGGGTAGACGGTGAAAGTCTTTTTCCGAGGATGATGATGTCATCTTGAACAAGGGGGCATAATTACAAATTAGAGTGATAGATTTAAGACAGATGCCAGAGGCAGGTTCTTTACTCAGAGTGTAAAGGCGTGGAGTGGCCTGTCTGCCAATGTAGTTAACACAGCCACATTGGAGAGATTTAAACAATCTTTGGATAAGCACATAGATGAGGATGGGATAGTGTAGGGGGATGAGCTTAAATTAGTTCACAGGTCAGTGCAACATCAAGGGCTGAAGGTCCTGTCCTGCGCTGTATTGTTCTATGTTCTATGCAGGAGTTCTTTGAGGAAGAGACTAAGTTAATAGATGAAGAAAGGGCTGTAGATGTCAGATACATGGACTTTAGGAAGGTGTTTGATAAGGTTCCCATGGTAAAACTAATGGAGAAAGTAAAGTCACATGGTGTGCAGGGTGCTCTAGGCTAGGTGGATAAAGAACTGGTTGAGCAACAGGAGACAGTAGTAGTTGAAGGGAGTTCCTCGAAATGGAAAAAGGTGACCAGTGGTGTTCCACAGGGATCAGTGCTGGGGCCACTTTGTTTGCGATATACATAAATGATCTGGAGAGAGCATTGGTGGTCTGATCAGCAAGTTTGCAGATGACACGAAGCTTGATGGAATAGCATGAAAGCATAGAGTACTGTCAAAGAATACAGGAGAATATAGACAGACTAGAGAGTTAGGCGGAGAAGTGTCAGATGGCGTTCAATCCGGGCAAATGTGAGGTGATGCATTTTGGAAGGTCTAATTCTAGAGCGAACTATACCGAAAACGGAAGAGCCTTGGGAAAAGTTGATGGGCAGAGAGATCTGGGAGTGCAGGTTTATTCTACCCTGAAGGTAGGTGCACAGGTGGATAGAGTGGTCAAGAAGTCATATTGTATGTTGCTTTCATTGGACGGGGTATTGAGTATAAGAGCTGGCAGGCCATGTTAAAATTGTACAAGACATTGGTTCGGCCGCATTTAGAATACAGTGTCCAGTTCTGGACACATTACCAAAAGGATATGGACGCTCTGGAGAGGGTGCAGAGATATTGCTTTGTATGGAAGGTGCTAGCTATGAAGAGAGGTTGAGTAGGTTAGGATTGTTTTCATTAGAAAAAAGAAGATTGAGGGGGGGACTTGATTGAGGTTTACAAAATCATGAAGGGTATAGACAGGGTAGATAGAGATAAGCTTTTTCCCAGGGTGAGGGATTAAATAACGAGAAGTCATACATTCAAGGTGAGAGGAGAAAAGTTTAAGGGGAAGTACTTTGCACAGAGGGTGATAGGTGCCTGGAATGTGTTGCCAGCAGAGGCAGGCATGGTAGATTCATTTAAAGTGCGTCTGGATAGATGCAAGATTAAGTGGGGAGCAAAGGGATACAGATCCTTAGGAATTGGGCAATAGGTTCAGACAGTGGATTTGGATCGACTCAGGCTTGGAGGGCCGAAGGGCCTGTTCCAGGGCTGTAAATTTCCTTCTTTCTTATGTGTGGAGCAGTCAATGCAAACAAACAAGTATTTGGGGATTTTTTTTTGAGGGGGTGGGGGCAAACTCAAGATGAGGCAAATGGTTGGGCTGATTGTGAGGGAAGCCAAATAGACAATAGGATGTATACCTCGCCTGTTATTGCAGACCATACTTTGAGTGTGTTGTCATCGGAACCACTCAAAATCCGATTTCCTGAGAACTGCAGGCAAGTGATGACATGATCATCATGACCTTTCAGCACCTGAAAATACAAACAAAACAATTGTTTTACCAGTCAGCAGCACTAACACTGAACGTGAACATTAAATATCTTCAGAATTATTTACATCCTGTTTAATTTCACAATGCAGCTAACTGGCATCTTTATCTGCCCTTCATGTCAATTTGGAGATTAAAACCTCAGCCATTAATATTCAGCTCCTAGTCCCTGCTCTTCAGTCCTAGGTTTCTCTGCAGCTCTTCTGTAAAACATTAAGTAGATACTCATTTGGTCCATCATTTTTTTTTGCAAGAGAAGGCAAAATTAATTGAACAGCACTGCTCTCTCTCCCTGCTATTATACTTCACTTCATACCTGAAAACCTCCTGTACTGGGAATTATTTCCCAGAGCTTGCCAGTATTAACTCAGTTTGTCTATTTTTCACCAACTTATTTCCAGTAACAGTTTGTCTCAACTATAAATAGCTTTGATTTCAACCGATAGCCCAAAAATTCATGTTCTGGCAGAAAAGACTGCTGTAACAATCAAGAGGAGGAACCCTCAATCTCCTCCAACTCAGCTGCAATACACCATTCAATGTGGGCTTTTGGTCAGTAGGCAGAATGATTGCCATTACAGAAATGCCTAATATGAGAGCAGAATGCTTCCAGATAAAAACTTAGTCACTTCATGAATCATGAGCTTATGGTTCAGTGTCACACCATATTTGGTTCAGTGAACTTTCAGGGCTGGGGTGCAAGTAAAATAGCTCATTTTCATCATGTCAAAGATTAGATTTTTTTTTAGATTACATTACAGTGTAGAAACAGGCCCTTCGGCCCAACAAGTCCACA
>NC_057715.1:119350276-119351941 GCF_004010195.1 Chiloscyllium plagiosum | reverse complement strand
ACGTGCAAACTCCACACAGTCAGTCGCCTGAGGCGGGAATTGAACCCGGGTCTCAGGCGCTGTGAGGCAACAGTGCTAACCACTGTGCCACCGCGCCACCCACAAACTTTACACTGATTAGATTAGATTGCTTACAGCATGGAAACAGGCCCTTCGGTCCAACAAGTCCACACCGACCCGCCAAAGCACGACCCACCCAGACCCATTTACCCCTTCACCTAACACTATGGGCAATTTAGTATGGCCAATTCACCTAACCTGCACATTTTTGGACTGTGGGAGGAAACCGGAGCACCCGGAGAAAACCCACGCAGACACAGGGAGAATGTGCAAACTCCACACAGCCAGTTGCCTGAGGCAGGAATGGAACCCAGGTCTCTGGCACTGTGTATACATGCTGGATCACTGTCAATGAAGAGCACAGGAACTGATGTTAGATAATAGACCAGAATTCATAAGGCATGTTCTCTCAGGAAGAGAAAGATAAATCTGCATTGGTCACCTTTTGCTTAGACAGTTATCTTATCTCAATCTTTGTCATTAATGGTTTTCAATTCTTTGGTTGAGCTACTGCAATAAGCAAACTAGAAGCTAAATTTTTCCCATCAGGAGCAAGGAGGGAATGAATTCAATAAAGCAGGCAATTCATGGCCTAGTGCCAGAAAATAACCATGAAAGCTCATCATTAACAAAACACCACCCTTCCAGGCTGGCCTAGTCCAATACACATGCAACTCCTGTAACAACAACACACTTGACTTGGTACTCAAAGCATTAATTTTACAATTACATCAAATCATTCTTCCAAGACTGCAATGATTGAATGAGAAAGGTCATAAGAATTGGACTAGGTAGGACATTTTGCCCCCCAAGCTTGCTGTTGCTTTATGATGATCATGGCCAACTTAACTCAAGCTCAATGAAGGCTGAACCTGCTATTATGATCGGATTAGTTAAACCCTTCATCCCAGGATTTGGCCTACTGAATCACTTTTGAACCAATCCCATTGCCAGTGCATCTTTGAAGAAAGAGACCGGTTCATAGTATTCCAGGAGTGGCCTCACCAACAGCTGTCGAATTGGTCACTCTCCTTGTCTATTTTTAAACTCCAATCCCCAAGCAATAGTAGTCTTGCTATCATTCCCTTGCAGAATTTCAGGAAGGATGCTATATACAGCATTACATACATCTTCAAGCCAAATAAAAACAAAACGTATCAAACAAAAGCTAACCAACAAATTCAAGGATTCCAGAAAGTGAGGTTAATTGGATCCAGAATTGGCTGAGAAGCAGAAAGCAGAGGATAATTGTCAAGAGGCGACTGCATGACTGGAAGCCTGTGTCCTGAGGGATTCTGCAGGGAGCAGTGTTGGGGCCCCTGCTGTTTGTGGTGTACAAACTGTCCCTGATTTAGCCATGTCTAATTATGAACACTAATAGTTCATAATAGATGGTATTAGTAATAACATTAGCAAATTTGCTAATGATACTAAGCTGGGTGGCAGGGTGAAATGTGAGCAGGATGTTAGGAGATTACAGGGTGACCTGGACAGGTAAGGTGAGTGGTCAGATGCAGTTTAATGTGGATAAATGTATGGTTATCCACTTAGGTGGCAAGAACAGGAAGGCAGATTACTACCTAAATGGAATCAATTTAGGTAAAG
>NC_057715.1:119276842-119349765 GCF_004010195.1 Chiloscyllium plagiosum | reverse complement strand
GACGAACCAACCCCACCAACCTGTGGCACAGCATTTCAACTCCCCCTCCCACTCCACCGAGGATATGTAGGTCATTGGACTCATCCACCGCCAAACCACAACAACCCGGCGGTCGGAGGAGGAGCGTCTTATCTTCCGACTGGGAGCCCTCCAACCGCAGGGGATGAACTTGGACTTCACCAGTTTCTTCATCCCCCCTCCCCCCACCTTGTCTCAGCCGAGTCCCTCCCGCCCGGCACCGCCTTCCTGTCCTGCAGTCTTCTTCTTGTCCTCTCCGCCTCCATCCTACTCCGACCTATCACCCTCACCTTGACCTCTTTCCACCTATCACATTTCCAACGCCCCTCCTCCAAGTCCCTCCTCCCTACCTTTTATCTTCTCCTGCTGAACACTCTCTGCTCATTCCTGAAGAAGGGCCTGTGCCCGAAACGTCGAATCTCCTGTTCCCTGGATGCTGCCTGACCTGCTGTGCTGTTCCAGCAATAAAGTTTCAACTTTGATCTCCAGCATCTGCAGACCTCACTTTCTCCTCGAAGATTTCAACCTACTGCTAATCCTCTTACAAGGATGCCTTCCTTGAAGAAGCTCTCTGCCTCTCTCTACAAAGATCTCAGTGAGTCCCTCTCTCACTGCACACCCCAGGTCATCTCCTCTGCCAACTCCCCTCCTCCAAGTCCCTCCTCCCTACCTTTTATCTTCTCCTGCTGAACACTCTCTGCTCATTCCTGAAGAAGGGCCTGTGCCCGAAACGTCGAATCTCCTGTTCCCTGGATGCTGCCTGACCTGCTGTGCTGTTCCAGCAATAAAGTTTCGACACAGCTTAAATATAAGGGGTAGACCATTTAGGACAGAGATGAGGAGAAACGTCTTCACTCAGAGAGTGGTGGCTGTGTGGAATGCTCTGCCCCAGAAGGCAGTGGAGGCCCAGTCTCTGGATTCATTTAAGAAAGAGTTGGATAGAGCTCTCAAGGATAGTGGAATCAAGGGTTATGGAGATAAGGCAGGAACAGGATACTGATTAAGGATGATCAGCCATGATCATATTGAATGGTGGTGCAGGCTTGAAGGGCAGAATAGCCTATTCCTGCACCTATTGTCTATTGTCTAGTTACAAGCGAGATCTTACACAGATTGTTATTAGCATTAAATTTCAAAGATCCAGCAAGCTCTTCGATCAACACAACAAAGAGTATGTAGGTTAGTCTGACCTTAGAGTTGGATAAAAGGCCGGCACAACATCAAGGGTTGAAGGGCCTGTACTGTGCTGTACTGTTCTATGTTCTCATATTTTCAAACAACTGTTTTTATTGTTCTATATTGCTTACAAATCGGCTTATGAATGTACCCGACAATGGAACACATTCGCAACCTGGGAATTGCCCATATACATACATGACTTAGACTTAAGCAATCGGATCAATGGGAGGTGATGTACTTGTGTGGGAGATTAGAAATGTAGTTTCTGCAGGTGGTGGTGGTTAGATGTTGTTTTTGCAGATGGGTGAGTGGGTGTTGTGGGGGGAGGGGAAAGGGAACATTACACAAACGGTCGCGGGATTCTTGCAGCATACATAAGGCTAAGATTTTAACGAATATAGAAGTTTTTGTTTAAGAAATAGTTTTAAACTAAGAAATAACTTTAAAGTGTTGTAGCTGACCACAAAAGAAGCAGTTAGGGGCATTTCACAATAAGCTTATGTGAAGGGGTACTGGATAAAATAACAGACAGGCTGTAACAGACAAGGACTAGGACAGCAGGGTAGTCAGATAAGGAAAATTAGAGAAAAACAAGTGAGGTAACCGGCTTATGCTAGGATGAGATTAGACCAATGGGAAAAGGAAGGCGTGATTCAGCAACTTGCAAACTGAACAAAGAAAGTTTACATGCTTTGTTACACATGCATTTTTGCTTGATTGCAGAGGCGTCTAGTACTAGCAAGGCCGTAATAAATTGTTCTTGTTTCCAAGGCTTTGTCTCAGGTTGATTTGAGAGTCTTGTTTCTCACACTTGGGGCAGTACCAAAAAGACAAGGGAATACATGCTGAACAGTAGGACCTTGGGAAGGATCAGTGGGACATAGAGTGCATCGACATGGGCACCTTCAGGTATCAGAACATGTGGATCAAGTGGCTAAAGTGCATTTGATATAATGGCCTCAATTAGCTGATGCATAGAGTCTAAGAACGAGAAGATTATGCTGGAATTGTATAAACCATTGGTAAGGTGACTGCTAGGAGTTCTGAAATCCACTCACTGGCGAGGGTTCAGAGAAGATTTACCAGGATCTGGCCTGGGCTGGAGAGTTTCAGTTATGAAAAAAGATTGTTTTACTTAGAGACGAGATTGGGAGGGAACATGATTGGGATGTATAACTTTGAAAGGCATAGGTAGGGCAGACAGGAAGGAACATTTTTATTTTGTGAAGAATAATGAACAAGGGGCATAGATTTAATCTAAGTGGTAGTAGGTTTAGAGCAATGTGAGGAAATTCTTTTCTCCCCATCTGTTATGAAGATGTGGGTGTACTTTAAGAGAGTTAAAAGCAGCAGAACCACCAGTCACAGCACCAAGTGTTCTCAATAAGGCAACAATGTAACACTTGGTCGAAGAACTCGATTATCTGGTTGCCTGGAAATAACAAAAAAAAATTTGAATTTGGCCAATCAGTTTAAATTATTCCCCGAAAAAAAATACTAATTTCCAATCAAGTTTGAATCAAATATATTGACAATCTTAAAAGCCAATGACACCCTTCAGGCTCGCTGCCTGTATTCCTGATGAAGGCTTTTGCCCGAAACGTCGATTTTCCTGCTCCTTGGATGCTGCCTGAACTGCTGTGCTTTTCCAGCACCACTCTAATCTAGACTCTGGTTTCCAGCATCTGCTGTCATTGTTTTTACCAAAGCCAATGACACAATCCCATGCTCTGGGGTATAAGACTGGGGGAAAATTGAATAGTTGGGATGAGAAATGCCAAGCCCCAGTGGGTAAAAGACTGCCTGAAAAATAGCTCTCTTAAAAAGGTATCTTTCTCGATCAGTAATCTGTGCAGCAGAATCAAGATTAGAGTGGTGCTGGGAAAACATAGTAGGTCAAGCAGCATCTGAGGAGCAGGAAAAATCAATGCTTTGGGCAAAAGCCCTTCATCACAGCTTCTGCTGTGAAGCAGAATCCCTAAGAAGACAATGATACATGAAGATCCAAGAAGAAGAACCAAAAGCTGCCTGGTCTTGAGATAAGAAGTGTTGCTTTGTAAATCTTAATTGGTAGTTTTATCAGCCCAGTATTATAGAAGGGAAAGTAAAAGACAGGTTAGAGTAAGGACTTTTACATAATTGTTAGGTAATTATTCTTTGTAATACTTTAAGAAATAAAATTGTTCATTTTTACTTTAAATAGTTCTTGGTCATTCAAATTTTTAGATTACTGCACGGGATAAATCTTTTCTGTGTTGCTGGTTTTAAATTAAGCAGGACAGTTTACCCCATGTCACAACACCACCCAAAGGGGTGGTGGAAATCTGGAACTCACTATTTGTAAAGATGGTTGAAGCAGAAACCCTCACAACATTGAAGAAGAATTTAGATGTGCACTTGCAAGACAAACAAGCTATGGGCCAAGTGCTGGAAATAGAAAGAGAATTATGAGAGGCTTGTTTTGTTTTCACTAGTGAAGACTTGGTGGGCTAAAGGACCTTTTTCTACACAGTAGATCAACATAACACTAAGGCTAGGACTAAGTACACAAAGATTTTGCAGTTTAGAAGAATGACAGGTAATCACACTCAAACAGCATGCCTCTTTGGCAATGGCGCTGTTTCCTGCACTTGTAGAGTCAATAACTACGAGGCACAGTATCATACTGAGCTCCTGGCCATTTGGGACTGACAAGAGTTGATTTCTACACTCAGAGAACTATTAATCTTCGGAACTCCCAACCCCAAAGCAAGTACGCTCAAGAAAATGATCTATATATTTTTGCACCCAGAGAATCAGAGATAAAAGGAATGGGCACAAAAGTAGATTGATGAACAAAAAATGCAACATTATTTAAATAAATGGCAGAGCAGGCTCAAGCAGCTTTGCAGCAAACTCCTGCTTTATGATGTTCCAACATTCCTGTCACTCGAGTGCAAGCTTAATACATCAAAGCTGTCTCTAAATGTCAAGTCAACCTCCCACACCTTTTGTTGTGTTTCAATGACTTGGCGAGCAACAGAGATCTGAGCATTTCCTCAGTGTTTATAAACTGGAACCATTAGTTAAACAATCCAGACTAACAGGCTAAGGATAAGCTTGGGTTAATTTCTCCGCATTTATACAGAGTTTGCAGCTACACCAGCAACTTTGGTCTTACCTTTGGAGGTTTTATCTCTCCAGAACGCCAGTTTGTGTCAATTTTATGCTGCCTCATGAAGGCAGATTTCCAGGGACTGTACATGAAACCAGTACTGAGCATCCGACGCCGCCGAAGGTACAGGGGCTCCTCAATCACTGGACCGGAAAGAAACAGAACCATCGTAAATTCACTTGAAATATGTTTGATTACCTCTCAAACTCTGATCTGTTTTACTGGGGTAGCACTGCTATTCCCAGAGCTGTCACAAAAGTTAAATATTGAGAAAAATTTCAGACCCAGGTTCTCAAAAAGCACAGAACAGATTCATCATGATTCTTTACAAGTAATTAGACTCAGCTACAGGTAAATAGCTATGAATACATTGGCACAGACTGATTAAAACTCTAATTCCCTTATCAACTCCTCCTTACACACAAACAGTAATACAATGGCAGGAAAATCAACGTGGGTTGGATGGACAAAGAATAAATGGTAAGACAGTTCTGTGGATCCTGAGAGGATTCTTACACTGGTCACAATGCTGTTTGTTGGTTGCCCCTTTTCAGATGGCTTCACTGATTTGGAAGGGGTACAGGACGACTTATCGATTAAAAGTTACCACTTACAGCAACTGAAGTAGAAGTAATTTTCTCAAATAGGAACAGGAGTAGGCCATTTGACCCCTTGAGCCTGCTCTGCCATTTGTTATGATCACAGCTGATCTTTCAACTCAACAGTCTGTTCCAGCTTTTCCCTCCTATCCTATGATCCCTTTACACCAAGTGATTTATCCAACTCCTTTTTGAAATCAGACATCATTTTGGTCCTGACTATGGAAGCACATTCCACAGACTCACCATACACTGGGTGAAGATATTTAAACTTAGCTCAATTCTAATGATTTACCTGTATGTTTGGGTTGAACCTTGGTTCTGGACTCTGGTCATCAGCAATATTATTCCTGCATCTAACTTGTCTAGCCCTGTTACAATTTAATAGGTTTCTTAAGATACTCATTCTTCTGAACTCCAATTATAATCCTAACCGATTCAATCATGTACTTCAAGTGCACAATAAATATGGCTGAGTCAACACAGTTTCGTCATGAGGAGGTCATGCCTGACAAATCTGTTCATATTCTTTGAGGAGGTAATGAGCAAGTTAGGCAAAGGAGAGCCAGTGGACATGATTTATATGAATTTCCAGAAGGCCTCCGACAAGGCGCTGCACAGGAGGCTGCTAAAAAAAAAAGCTAAGAGTCCATGTTGATAGGGGCAAGGCAGTTGCATGGATAGAGTATTAGCTGACTGGTAGAACGTAGAGAGTGGGGATAAAGGGGTCTTTTTGCGATGATAATTGGTGACCACTGGAGTTCCGCAGGGGTCTGTGTTGGGACCATAGGTATTCACGGTATGCATTAATGATCTGGAGAAACTAAGAGCATTATTGCGAAGTTTGCAGATGATACAAAAGATAGATGAAGAGACAGGTAGTACTGAAGCAGGAAGGCTGCAAAAGGACTTAGACAGGCTAGGAGAGCGGGCAAAGAAGTGACAGATAGAATACAATGTGGGAAAGTGTGAGATTATGCACTTTGGTAGGAAGAACAGAGGCATAAACTATTTTCTAAATGGGAAAAGACTCCGAAATCTGAAGCACAAAGTGACTTGGGAGTACTAGTTCAGAATTTTCTTCAGGTTAACATGCAGGTTCACAGTTGGCAGTGAGGAAAGCAAATGCAATGTTAGCATTCATCTCAAGAGGGCTGGAATACAAGAGCAGAGAAGTACTGCTGAGGTTGTATAAGGCTCTGATCAGACCACATTTGGAATACTGTGAGCAGTTTCGGCCCCTCAACCTAAGGAATGAGGTACTGGCATTGGAGGGGTCCAAAAGGAGGTTTACAAGAATGATCCTGGGTATGAAGGGCATGTCATAGGAGGAGCTGTTGAGGATTCTGGCTCTGTACTCTATCGAGTTTAGAAGGATGAGGGCAGGACCTGATCGAAACTTATGGAATACTGAGGGGCTCGGATAAGAGTCGACGTGGAGATGATGTTTCCACTAACAGGGGAGACTAGAACCTGAGGGCACAGACTCAGAATGAAGGGATTACACTTCAGAACTGAGATAAAGAGGAATTTCTTCAGCCAGAGGGTATGGAGTCTGTGGAATTCAATACCCAGAGGGTATTGGAGTCTGTGGAGGCCAATTGAGTGTACTTGAGACAGAGATAGATTCGTAAGAGGATCAAATGTTACAGGGAGAAGGCAGGAGAATGATGCTGAAAAGTACATCAGCCATGATTGAATGGTGGAGCAGATTCGATGAGGATACTGGCCTAATTCTGTTTCTATATCTAAACATGAACAACATTTAAAAAGATATCTGGACAAAAAGCATGTGGGTAGGAAAGATTTAGACTCTATGACAAATTTCCCTCTCACTAAACCCAGAGCCCCCCAACATTTCTGGGACATTACCTGTGCCCTCCTTTCTGAGCACAGTGCCAAAGTATCTAGAGTCAGAGCCCGACAGCAGGGAGAGAGGCCCTTTGGGCCAAACTGGCCCATGCTAACCAAAATGTCCATCAAAGCTAACCCCATTTCATTGCACTTTCCTATGTATTTGTCCAAATGCTTTTTAAATGTTAATGTACCCTCCTCAACCACTTCTGCTGGCATCTCATTCCATATGCGTACCACCCTCTGTATAAAAACATTGCCCCTCAGGTTCCCTTTTATTCTTTCCCCTCTAACTTTTAACTGATACCCTCTTGTCCTTGATTCCCCAACCCTGGGAAAAAGACCGAGTGCATTCACCCGATCCGTGCCTCATGATCTTATACACTTGTATAAATGTTCCCCCCTCAGTCTCCTACATGCGAAAGAAAAAAGTCCTTGCTTGCCCAGTCTCTCCTTATAATTCAGATCCTTCAGTCCTGGCAACATCCTTGTAAATTTCTTCTGCACTCTTTCCAGTTTAATAACATCCTTCCTATAACAAGGTGACCAAAACTGATCACAATACTCCAGCAAGTGCGGCCTCACCAACGTCCTGTACAACTGCAACATAATTTCCCAACTTCTATATTCAATGCTTTGACTGACGCAGGCCAGTGTGCCAAAAGCCGCCTTCACTGCCTTATCTACTTGTGACTCCACTCTCAGAACTGTGCACCTGAACCCCAAGGTGCCTTTGTTCCACTACACAGAGGAGAAATGTTCATTGAGAACCTCACCCATCTTTTGCAGCTCTACACATACATGTCCACTTTGGTCCTTGAGGTCCTATTGTCTCTCTAGTTATTCTTTCTTCTTTCATTATATTAAGGAACCTCTCTGGATTCACCCTTACCTTTCCTGCCAAGTCTATCATGTGCCACCTTTTTCACCCTCCTGATTTCTTTCTTCAGTAAACTCCTATATTCCCCATATACCTCCAGGGATTCCCTTGATCCAAGCTGCTAGTAGCTGAGCCATACCTCCACCTTTTTCTGGTCAAAGCCTTAATATCTCATCATCCATATCTAGTTGGTCAGTCTTTTCTTTGTTCTCTATTATAAATTCCCCTGTTCTGACTGTAAGGATTATTTGTTTTCACCAAGCGTTTTCTCTTCACATACTTGGAAACATTTACAATCAGTATATACGTCCCCTGCAAGCTTACTCATGTATTTTTTTTTCTCTTTAATCAATTCCTTTGTCCTTCTCAGGTCTGTTGCTTTTGTCTGGTCAATGTGTATGCCTCTTCCTTGGATTGAATACCATCACTAATATTCCTTGTAAGCTTTGGTTTAGCCACTTTTTCCACTTTACTTCTATGTCAAATAGGAATTAACAATGGTTGCAGTTCACCCACATGCTCTTTGAATATTTGTCATTATCCTTCCAACAAAGTAATGTGCACCAGTTGATCATAGCCAACTCAGGCCTCATAGCATTGCAGTTTCCTCTGTTTAGATTCAGGACCCTCATTTCAGAATCAACGACCTCACTCTCCATCTCAGTGAGGAATTCTATCATATTATGGCTGCTCACCTCCAAGGGGCCTCCACATCTGGAGTGCCAATTATTCCTTTCTCGTTATGCAATACAGGATTGTCTATGGTACAAAATCTCTTGATTGTAGTTTATGGATATTAAATTCAGTCAAGTATGGGTTTAAAGTTAGTCTCCAAAATGGTGACCCTGAAATGATCACTGATCATCATAAGAATTCAGCTGGCTCACCACTGTTGCGCCATGTTCTGGCTTGTGACTCTAGATCCACAGCAACAGGACTGACTTGTCATGGACCTCTAATCACAGAATGACTAGTCTCCCTTGTTTGACTTATCCCCCTGACAATTCCTCCCTGCATGGTCCCATTCCCACATGCTTCTATCCAACCGCCTCCCTGGTCCTCAACTTATTCCCCCCCACTCCCCACCTCCCTGTGCGCCCCAATCCCACCCCTCACCCCCTGTGCACCCCACTCTCACCCCTCCCCACCTCCCTGTGCGCCCCAATCCTACCCTTCCCCACCTCCCTGTGCGTCACAATCCCACCCCTCCCAAAACACTACCACAACTCATCACCCACCTCTGTTTCATTTCAAATGTTCAATTAATCGGAAGGTTCTTAACACTCATTTACAGGCATTCCTGAATATTTACAAAAAAATAATTTGCATACATCACTTCTTAAAAGAATTTCATCATCTTGTAACCTCTAATTAACTCTTTGAATTCAGCTTTAATTTTTCCATAAAGAACAAAGGCCTGGAACAGCGTGTGTGCTTATGATGGGAGAGGAAGGACGACAATATCACCAATGTACATCCGACTGCCCACCAACTGACAGAAATCTGCTGCAAGAGGAAGACACCTCATGTCATTCCTTTGGTGTTAATTTTCCCACACAACATAATTAAAGTAGGGTTCATATACCACAATGAAAACTGATGTGCTCACATCAGGGAAGACTTAATTTTAGCTGCGATCAGTGCCAGTATCAGCAGCAGTGAGGAAATGCAATTGTCAAGTGTACAGCACTTCCTTGTCCTCCTATAGTCATCAGGAAGCCAAGCAAAGAATTAACAACATGCCAGAGATCAAAATTAATTCAAACAAGAATGAATATTGATAATGTTTCCAATGGATAATAAAATTTTAACAGCTTTTCATGTATGGAGACAAAAAGAAAAAGGACAACATAAACACACGGACACAATGACAGTAAGGGCGACTGCAAATGGAAGTGATAAACTACACAGCAAAAAAAAAGTGAGAACACTGCTGTACAATCTTGAGCCAAAAGTTTACTTCTACACTGAGAAGGTAGACCAATGTTTTTCCAAAGTCAGTCAGGCTTGGAGGAACACAACATTTTTGTTTATTCATTCACAAATGCACCATCCCTAGCTCGATCAACATTTATTGCTCATCCCTAACTGCCCTAGAGACAATGGTGGTGAGGTGCCTTCTCCAGCAACTGCAGTCAGTTGGTGTTGTTAGGAAAGGAATTCCAGGATTTTTCACCAGTGAAATTGAAGGAAATTATAATATTTCAAAATTAGGATTCTGCGTGGTGTGTGGAAAGAGCATGCAGATGGCGAGATCCCTGTACTTCTGCTACCCTCACCCTTCAGAGGGAAAGGTTGCAGATTTTGAAGGTGCTGTTGGAGAAGCCTTGATGAATTATTGCAGTGAATCTTGTAGATGGCACAATGACACCACTGATGCACAGTGGCAGCAAGGGCATGCAGGTTGAAAGTAGTGGATATGGATGAAAATCAAGTGGGCTGCTTTATTCTAAGTTCTTGAAAACCTGCAAGTATCCAGGCAAGTGGAGGGTCTTCTACGACACTCTTGGCTTCTGCCTGGTAGACAGTGGACAGACATTGGAAGACATGAGGTGAGTTGATTGCTACAGAATTCTGAGACAATGACCTACTCTTGCAGCTATATTATTTGCATAGCAGGTCCAGTTTCGGTTCTGATAAATGATAACCAGCAAGATGTGTAGCCTTGCGATAATGAAGGATTCAGCTATAGCCACAATGTAAACAGGCAATGGTTACGGAGTCATAGTCTTATAACGTGGAAACTAACCCTTCAGTCCAACCAGTCAATGCCAATCATAATCCCAAACTAAACTAACCCTACTTGCTTACGCTTGGCCAATACATCTCCAAACATTTATTTTTAAGTGTACTTATCTAAGTGTCTTTTAAACACTGTAGCCCACATTCATCAGTTCCTCGGGCAGTTCATTCCAGTCTGTGTAAAAAAAGCTACCCTTCATGTCTTTTTAAAAATATTTCTCTTTACACCTTAAAATATGGACCCTAATCTTGAAATCTCCACCTCTAGCGAAAAGACACCTGCCATTCACCTTATCCATGCCCCTCATGATTTTATAAACCTCTAAGGTCACCTATCAACCTCCTACGCTTGAGTGAAAATACTCCTAGATGATGCAGCCTCTCCTTTTTACTCAAACCCTCCATTCCAGCAACATCTTGGACATCTCCTTTGAACCCTCTCCAGCTTAATAATATCCTTCCAATAACAGTAACCAGAAACAGACAGAGTACTGTACAAACTCAATATGATGTCCCAACTGGGAGAAAGTGAGGACTGCAGATGCTGGAGATCAGAGCTGAAAATGTGTTGCTGGAAAAGTGCAGGTCAGGCAGCATCCAAGAGCAGGAGAATCGAAGTTTCGGGCATGAGTCCTTCCTGAAGGATGCTGTCTGACCTGCTGCGCTTTTCCAGCATGATGTTCCAACTCCGATAGTCAGTAGTCTGATCAATGAAGGCAAGCATGCTAAATGCCTTTTTAACCACTCTTCCATGTGTGATACAAATTTCAAAGACTTATGCACCAGAACCCCTAAGTCTCTCTGTTCTACAGCATTATGCAGGGTCCTTACATAAATTATATAAGACCTGCCCTTGTTTGTTTTACCAAAATGCATAACCTTTCATTGATCTAAATTAAACTGCATCTGCCACTCTTCAGCCCATTGAACAAATTGATCAAGACCTCTTTGATAATCTTAGATAACCTTCACTGTCCACTAAACCATCAAGTTTGGGGTATTCTGCAAACTTACTAAAACAGGTCTTCTATATTCTCATCTAAATCATTTATACAAATGACAGACAAAAATGGACGCAGCACTGATCCCTGTGGAACATCGCTGGTCACAGGCCTTTGTCCAAAAAAAAACAATCCTTGACCATCATACTGCGACTTATGATGTTTCAATTGGCAAGCTCACCCTGAATCCCATGTGACCTATCTTTATTAAATTAGTCTTCCATGCAGAACCTTGTCAAGGGCTTCACTAAAATTCAAGTAAACAATGTCTACCATTCTGCCCTCAATCTTCTTGGTGACTTCCTCAAAAAACTCATTCAAGCTTGAAAGACACAATTTCCCTCACATAAAACCATGCTCACTATCCAGAATCATCCTTGCCTCTCCAAGTGCATATAAATTGTGTTTTTCAGAATCCCCTCCAACAATGTACCAACACCAGTGATGTCAGACTCACCAGTCTATAGTTTCCAGGCTTCTCCTTACAACCTTTCTTAAATGAAGGCAAACAATTAACCACTCTGCACACCACTCGGCCCCTCATCCACAGTTATAGATGATGCAGAAATGTTTCTGCAAGGGGGCCTACAATTTCCTCCTTCACTTTCCACAATGGCCTGGGTGATACTAAATTAGGTCCAGATACATCCGCTTTCATATTTTCCAAAAGCCTCCAGCACTTCCAGATTCCCTCTGGTTGCAGATGGTCATTGACTGGCAACTGTGCAGCATACATGTTCTTTGCCATTTGTCAGCCCAAGCCTGGATATTGTGCAGGTGTTGCTGCATTTGGACACGGAACATTTCAGTATCTGAAGAATTGTGAGTGGTGCTGAGCATTCTTCGTTGATGGCTGCACATCCTCAGTTCTGACCTTATAATGGAGGGAAGGTCCATAATGCAGCAGTTGAAGATAGGTGGACCTAATTCACTACTCTGAGGAACTCCTGCAGAGATGTCCAGGAGAGATAGAATGCACAAAGCTCTAGCACAGAGGGATTTGGAAGTCCTCATACATAAATCATAAAACACGAGCAAAGCTTAGCAAGTAATAAAGAAGGTACATGGAATGATGACCGTTAGTTCAAGGGGAATGTAGCATAAAATAGCCAAGTTTGGTTAAACTATACAAGGCACAAATAAGAGCACAGTTGGAATAGGAAAGAAATATTGACACGAGGGGCAATGTCGAGAAGGTTCACTCGGTTGGTCCAGGGTATGGAGATCCTGGGTCTCATGACGGGGTGAGATGATTGGGCATGTCCTTATTTGTGTCTTATTGAAACATAAAAGATTCATAGATGACTTGGCAAATGTGGGAAAGTGGAGGACAAGAGGATATTATCTCAGAATAAGGGACCACCAATTTGAGAGAGAAATGAGGAACAATTTCATTCCTGAGGGCAATTTGTAGAACTCCTTACTGCAGAGGGCTGTGAAGGTTCGATCAGCATATTTAAGGCGGAGATACACTAATTGTTAATCATTCGGCTAATCAAAGGCTACAGGGAGAAAGCAGGAAAGTGGAATTGTGGATCAGATCAGCCAGCTCATTGAATGGAGAGTAGACGTAACTGGTTGAATGGTCTACTTCAGCTCTCATCTCTTCAAATCTACGTTGGACTCAGCTGGTTCTTTTATTTTCAAATAGAGGGGTGCAGGTGGCATGTCACATCTGCAGAAAACTGGACATGAGGGAGGAAAGCAAAGCTTGTACAGACATTAGACCATCAATGTTAAACAATTCTTTCATCTAGCTTGATACAGACCAGGTTAAATATTTCTATTGAGTTAACTTTTGAGCATAAATTGGCACAGAGCTTAACAAATCAAATATACAACTATTCTGCTAGTTCCCCTTGGTTCTCGGTTACCCCTCTTGCCACTAACTACCCAAATGCATTAAGATTCTTGCTGGATAAACATTGAATAATTCGCTACTCTGTTTACCACATTATCTGAGAAAGAAAATTATGAAAGCAGTTTCAGTGGAGACTTAAAGGCAGATTGGCAGTGAGAGAGGGTTGCACTGTCAAAAGGACATCTTTCAAATGAGAAGTCAGGCTGGCACAATGTCCTCATGTAAGATCCAATAGCATTATTCGAAGGGAAACATGCAGGTCAACTTTTAGCTCTCACAATCTTAAAAGCCCAGACGATCTAGCGATTATTTAATGAACTCTGGCAAGGCAAGAAAATACTTTCTTTCAAACACTGAGTGATAAGGATCTAGATATGCCAGGAGTGTGATAAAGGCAGATTTGATCGTGACTTTCCAGAGGAAACTGCAACAATGTCTAGAAAAGAACAATGTGCAGGGCTATGGAGATCGAATGCTGAATTGCTCCTTCAGTGTCGGTGTAGACATGATGCAATGTAACCATGTGCACACATTCTTACATTTCTTCCACTATGATTGCAGAAGTGCTTCAATGGTTGCAACATACTTTGGAGCCTCTGCAATTTGTGAAAAGTGTGACAGGAATCCATACCTTTAGCTTTCATCGTATTTCAGCCAATTTCCTGTTCCTCCTGGACAGCCAATGTTCTGCATTTGTGAGCATTACTGGTCAATCCTTCACACAGACATGTCTTAAAGCAAGAAGTCATTTAATTGTACAGCCAGTGCACAATTTCTATTTGCCTGCACTTAGATTAGTGTCAACTGAAAAGCAACAGAGCTACGAAACACAGGACAACTTCATCAGATGAAGCAAAGCCTTTTGATCAATTAGCTTAGCTGAAGAAATTAACAAGCCTTTACCCCAACATTACGTTGACATTAAATCTCTGGAAATTTACCCTCTAGCTGTCCACATGCTGTTGGAATTTCACCTAGTCAGAGATAGCAAGAAACTAATGGGAGGTCTGACTGCACACAGATATGAACACTTAGCAAATTAAAGCTGAGCTCAGTTACTATATGCTGCATTGCGACAAACATGATGGATAACTTGAGCTATTACACAATGGCTCCTATCCTTGCTGATTCTATTTTGTTGAGCCTTGGGCAATTATAATTTATATGAAAAATAAATTAATATCTTAAAGATTGAAAGAACATCCTGGTGTGCAGCCATAGTGCCAAACTATCACATCAAAAGCATCAGCAACATTCAGGCAGGACTTCCATAACTTTCCTTGGAAATAGTTTTCTCAAGGGTCTCAAATAGAGATGATCCTAATGGATCAGACAGTACAGCTTTCTTCTAATGGTTCATGCATTGCTGGCATGGTTAGTCATAGAGATGTACAGCATGGAAACAGACCCTTCGGTCCAACCCGTCCATGCCGACCAGATATCCCAACCCAATCTAGTCCCACCTGCCAGCACCTGGCAAATATCCCTCCAAACCTTTCCTATTCCTCTACCCATCCAAATGCCTCATAAAATGTTGCAATTGTACCAGCCTCCACCACTTCCTCTGGCAGCTCATTCCCTACACGTACCACCCTCTGCGTGAAAACGTTGCCCCTTAGGTCTCTTTTATATCTTTTCCCCTCTCACCCTTAACCTATGCCCTCTAATTCTGGACTCTCGAACCCCAGGGAGAAGACTTTGCCTATTTACCCTATCCATGCCCCTCATAATTTTGTAAACCTCTATAAGGTCACCCCTCAGCCTCCGACGTTCTAGGGGAACAGCCCCAGCCTGTTCAACCTCTCCCTATAGCTCAAATCCTCCAACTCTGGCAACATCCTTGTAAATCTTTTCTGAACCCATTCAAGTTTCACAACATCTTTCCGATAGGAAGACCAGAATTGCATGCAATATTCCAACGTTGGCCTAACCATACTAAACGCCTTCTTCACTATCCTATCTACCTGCGATTCCACTTTCAAGGAGCTATGAACCTGCACTCCAAGGTCTCTTTGTTCAGCAACACTCCCTAGGATCTTGCCATTAAGTGTATAAGTCCTGCTAAGATTTGCTTTCCCAAAATGCAGCACCTTGCATTTATCTGAATTAAACTCCATCTGCCACTTCTCAGCCCATTGCCCATCTGGTCCCGATCCTGTTATAAACTGAGGTAATCCTCTTCGCTGTCCACTACACCTTCAATTTTGGTGTCATCTGCAACCTTACTAACTGTACCTCTATGCTCCCATCCAAATCATTTATGTAAATGACAAAGTAGAGGGCCCAGCACCGATCCTTGTGGCACTCCACTGGTCACAGGCGTCCAGTCTGAAAAACAACCCTCCACCACCAGCCTCTGTCTTGACCTTTATTAGTCTTTATTATTCACGCCTAAATTCCCCTGAAAAAGTGATGAGACACTGCCATCTTGAATCACAGCTCTCTCTCAAAAATTTGTTCAGGGCATCTGGACATCACTGTCAAGTTGTATAGGTGTTGTCCACCCTGCATGGATAGTCATTAGGTGAGCCAGTTGTACCTCAGAATATGAGTTCCCTGATTGGACCAAATGAACAGCCTCAATCAGGGAGCCTTGGCTGGTAGATAAGAATAGGAGGGTCCGGAGAGTCCATTCACTCAGAGCATGCTCAGAGGGAGCTGAATCAGTGTCAAGGACTCTCCATATGTAAAAAAAGGTGACAGTACACTGATCTCTGAAGCTATTTCACACCCGTAATTGCCACTTGAATGGAGTGGCTTTTTTTAAAAAAAAAAATTCATTCACAGGATGTGGACATCACTGGCTGGGCCAACATTTCACGCCCATTCCAAATTACCCAGAGGGCAGTTGATAGCCCAGGGTAAGGTCTGGAGTCACATCATGGCCAGACTGCAGAAGTACTGTAATTTCCACCCCTAAAGGACATTAGAGAACCAGACATTTTGTGACAATCATGGCATCATTACAGAGTCTACCTTTTAATTTCAGATTGACTTCCAACTTTCAGTCTGAATTGAAATTCCACTGGCTGACATGGGATTTGAATCCATGCCCACAGACAAAGAGTCAGGTTCTTCAGATTACTTGGCCAGTAATACTACTACAATGCCACCATGTCCCTATGAAGTGGAGATGTCAGTGTTGAACTGGGATGGATAAAGTTAAAAATCACATAATACTAGGTTCTAGCCCAACAGGTTTATTTGGAAGTACAAATTTTCGGACCGCTGCTCCTTCATCAGGTAGCTGTGGAGCAGGATCATAAAACACAGAATTCATAGCAAATGATCAGTGTCATGCAACTGATACAATATATTGAACAAGCCTAGATTGCTGCTAAATCTTTCATCTTTTAGAACTGATTGTTGGTTCTGGTTCATTAATATGTAAATCCCAGAACTTTAAGTCACATTCTTGAGATAACTTAAGGTTTTATTTAAAAAGGGTGACATCTCAGCTTAGACAATGTATTAAAGTTGAGGTTAGAGTCTGTCTGTATCCCAATCTTGAGTTAGACTGGTTCTATTTCCAAAGTTCTATTTCATGCTCCCGCTCGTATACTGACTCTCTCAGGCACACACACACACCCCTCTCACAGGCTTCAAATTCTGTCACACACACACACACACACACACACACACATCTATGGGGTGAATTTGTATTTGCAGAATTGTAATTGCAGACACATTCTGCAGATTTTGCCAGAGCGGCGAGAAGAGAAGGAGTGGTGAAGCGAGGGTTGCCGGGAAGGGTGAGTTTTCCCGCATTAAAAGGGACCTACCTTGGGAGTCGGGCCTCCATTTGCTGAGAGGTGCGAGGGAGGAGCGAAGGACTTCTGGGAAGTCATATATTTGTGTGGTTGCGTTACCTGAAACACTACTCGGGTAGTGTCTCCCACTCATCCTCCTCCTCTAACCAAAGTTCTGTGCGCCAGATTGGTAAGGTAACAAGTTTCTTTATTTATTATTCCTTATTTTTTCAACAGTCTCTTTGGGAATTTAGAATCGTGGGAATGGAGGTGAGGGCAGTTGAATGTTTCTCCTGCAGAATGTGGGAGGTAAGGGTCACCACTAGTGTCCCTGCTGACTACATCTGTGGGAAGTGCACCGAACTCCAGCTCCTCGAAAACCACGTTAGGGAACTGGAGCTAGAGCCGGATGAACTTCGGATCATTCAGGAGGCAGAGGGGGTTATTGAGAGGAGTTACAGGGAGGTAGTCACTCCTCAGGTACAAGAAAAAGGCAGATGGGTTACAGTCAGGGGACGGAATGGGAACCGGCAGGCAGTGCAGGGATCCCCTGTGGCCATTCCCCTCAACAATAAGTATAACATTTTGGATACTGTTGGGGGGGGATGACTTACCAGGGGAAAGCAGTGGGGCACAGGTCTCTGGCAAAGAGTCTATCCTTGCTACTCAGAAGGGAAGGGGGAAGAGGAGCAGAGCAGTAGTCACTGGGGACTCTATAGTTAGGGGGACAAACAGGAGGTTCTGTGGGGACAAGAGAGACTCATGGTTGGTGTATTATCTCCCAGGTGCCAGGGTTCGTGATGTCTCTGATTGTGTTTTTGGGATCCTTAAGGGGGAGGGGGAGCAGCTCCAAGTCGTGGTCCACATGGGCACCAATGACATAGGTAGGAAGAGAGATGGGGATTTAAGGCAGAAATTCAGGGAGCTCGGATGGAAGCTTAGAGCTACGACGAAAAGCGTTGTTGGCTCTGGTTTGTTGCCCATGCCACGTGCGAGTGAGGCGAGGAATAGGGAGAGAGAGGAGTTGAACACGTGGCTGCAGGGATGGTGCAGGAGGGAGGGTTTTGGATGCTTGGATAATTGGGGCTCTTTCTGGGGACCTCTACAAGCAGGATGGTCTTAATCTGAACCAGAGGGGTACCAATATCCTGGGGGGTGGGGGGGAGAATTCGCTAAGGGTATTGGGGTGGGTTTAAATTAATCCAGCAGGGGGATGGGACCCGAAATTGTAGTTCGAGTATAGAAAAGGTTGAGAGTAGGGAGGTCCAAAAATCAAGTTTCAGGGATGCAAGATGGCACCGGCAAGCAAGAAGTTGGTTTGAAGTGTGTCTACTTCATCGCCAGGAACATCCGGAATAAAGTGTCTGAACTTTCAGCATGGGTTGGTACCTGGGACTTCGATGTTGTGACCATTTCGGAGACATGGATAGAGCAGGGACAGGAATGGTTGTTGCAGGTTCCAGGATTTAGATGTTTCAGTAAGAACAGAGAAGATGGTAAAAGAGGGGGAGGTGTGGCATTGTTGGTCAAGGACAGTATTGCAGTTGCAGAAAGGATGTTAGGGGACTCGTCAACTGAGGTAGTATGGGCTGAGGTTAGATACAAGAGAGGTCACCCTGTTGGGAGTTTTCTATAGGCCTCCGAATAGTTCCAGAGATGTAGAGGAAAGGATAGCAAAGATGATTCACGACTGGAGTGAGAGAGACAGGGTAGTTGTTATGGGGGACTTCAACTTTCCAAATATTGACTGGGAACACGATAATACGAGTACTATAGATAGTTCAGTTTTTGTCCAGTGTGTGCAGGAGGGCTTCCTGACACAGTATGTAGACAGGCCAACAAGGGATGAAGCCACATTAGATTTGGTACTGGGTAATGAGCCCGACCAGGTGTTAGACTTGCAAGTAGGTGAACACTTTGGTGATAGCGATCACAATTCTGTTATGTTTACTTTAGTGATAGAAAGGGATAGATGTATACCACTGGGCAAGCATTACAGCTGGGGGAAAGGCAATTACGATGCAATTGGACAAGATTTACGAAGCATAGGATGGGGAAGGAAACTGCAGGGGATGGGCACATTAGAAATGTGGAGCATATTCAAGGAAAAGCTCCTGAGTGTCCTAGATAAGCATGTTCCTGTCAGGCAGAGAGGAAGCTGTAGAGCACGGGAGCCGTGGTTTACGAAGGAAGTAGACACTCTGGTCAACAGGAAGGCGGCGGCTTATGTTAAGATGAGATGTGAAGGCTCAGTTAGGGCACTTGAGGATTACAAGGTCGCCAGGAAAGACCTAAAGAGAGAGCTCAGAAGAGCCAGAAGGAGACATGAGACGTTGTTTGCGGATAGGATCAGGGTGAACCCTGAGGCTTTCTATAGGTATTTAAGGAATAAAAGAATGACGAGAGTAAGATTAGGCCCAATCAAGGATAGTAGTGGGAAGTTGTGTGTGGAGTCAGAGGAGATAGGGGATGCACTAAATGAATATTTTTCAACAGTATTCACTCTAGAAAATGACAATGTCGTCGAGGAGAATACTGAGGTACAGGCTACTAGACTAGGTGGGATTGAGGTTGACAAGGAAGAGGTATTAGAAATCCTGCAGAGTGTGAAAATAGATAAGTCCCCTGGGCCGGATGGGATTTATCCTAGGATCCTCTGGGAAGCCCGGGAGGAGATTGTCGAGCCTTTGGCATTGATCTTTATATCGACATTGTCTACAGGAATAGTGCCAGAAAACTGGAGGATAGCCAATGTGGTTCCCCTGTTCAAGAAGGGGAGTAGAGACAACCCTGGTAATTATAGACCAGTGAGCCTTACTTCAGTTGTTGGTAAAGTGTTGGAAAAGGTTGTAAGAGATGAGATTTATAATCATCTAGAAAATAATAATTTGATTAGGGATAGTCAGCACTGTTTTGTGAAGGGTAGGCCGTGCCTCACAAACCTTATTGAGTTCTTTGAGAAGGTGACCAAACAGGTAGATGAGAGTAAACCGGCTGATGTGGTGTATTTGGATTTCAGCAAAGCATGTGATAAGGTTCCCCACAGTAGGCTATTGTACAAAATGTGGAGGAATGGGATTGTGGGAGATATAGCAGTTTGGATCAGTAATTGGTTTGCTGAAAGACGACAGAGGGTGGTGTTGATGGGAAAATGTTCATCCTGGAGTCCAGTTACCAGTGGTGTACTGCAAGGGTTGGTGTTGGGTCCACTGCTGTTCGTCATTTTAACAAACGACCTGGATGAGGGCGTAGAAGGGTGGGTTAGTAAATTTGCAGACGACAATAAGGTCGGTGGAGCTGTGGATAGTGACGAAGGATGTTGTAGGTTAGAGAGAGACATAGATAAGCTGCAGAGCTGGGCTGAGAGGTGGCAAATGGAGTTTAATGTGGACAAGTGTGAGGTGATTCACTTTGGTCGGAGTAACCGGAATAAAACTCTGGTGCAGCCGCACTTGGAGTATTGTGTACAGTTCTGGTCACCGCATTATAAGAAGGACGTGGAAGATTTGGAAAGGGTGCAGAGGAGATTTACTAGGATGTTGCCTGGTATGGAGGGAAGGTCTAACGAGGACAGGCTGAGGGACTTGAGGCTGATTTCGTTAGAGAGAAGAAGATTGAGAGGTGACTTAATAGAGACATACAAGATAATCAGAGGGTTAGATAGGGTGGACAGGGAGAGCCTTTTTCCAAGTATGGTGACGGCGAGCACAAGGGGACATAGCTTTAAATTTGAGGGGTGATAGAAAAAGGACAGATGTCAGAGGTAGTTTCTTTACTCAGAGAGTAGTAAGGGTATGGAATGCTTTACCTGCAACTGTCGTAGATTTGCCAACTTTAAGTGCATTTAAGTCGTCATTGGACAAACATATGGACGCCCATGGAATAGTGTAGGTTGGATGGGCTTCGGATTGGTATGACTGGTCGGCGCAACATCGAGGGCCGAAGGGCCTGTACTGCGCTGTAAGGTTCTATGTTCTATATTTGATTTTGTTCAAAAAGCACACAATCTGAAGGCAGTCAATCCATGTAACATTTTATAAATTTCTTCTTTGGAATTTGAACCATTCTGACTCAAGATCGGGATACAGGCAGACTCTAACCTCACATCTTTAATGTATTGTCTGAGCTGAGATTTTATTTCTTTTTAAATTATCTTGAGAATGTGACTCAAAAATAGTTCTGGTATTTACATAGGATTGAACACAAACCTGCAACCCATTATAAAAGTTGAAGGACTTAACAGCAATCTCGGCTTGTTCAGTATACCATATCGGTTGTGTGACACTGATCGTTTGCTATAAATTCTGTGCAATATGATTGTGCTCCACAGCTACCTGAAGAAGGAGCAGCGCTCTGAAAGCTAGTACTTCCAAATCAACCTGTTGGACTATAACATGGTGTTGTGTGATTTTTTATCTATGTCCCCAGGTCTTGGTTCTGCAACAGAGGTACTATTGATATGGTATATGCTTTGTGGATGCATCTGATGGACATGCAAGTTCCAGGCTTTTAATCCTGAAATGAATGAATGAATGAATGAATAGCAATATAACTCAATCATCATGATATGAGCTTTAGAAAGGAATTACAAGCATCATTTCCCCATATATCATCTAGTCTCACTCTTCTTGGTGGTAGCCCCTGCTAAACCAGTGACCGACTGAACAGAATGGTGTAATGGTATTTGCTCCTGATCTCATGGCTCCTGCTGGAGCAGTTTTTTCTTTAATGGGACATGGAGGAAGAGGAAAAGGTTGAATTGAGCTTTTCCACTCACATGAGTAAGCCTTCGATTGTTTTCCAAGTCTGATCTACTGGTACATCTACCATAGATGCAACCCAACTAAAATATGCTGAGAATACTGAGACATGAAGAATGGACATTTGGAAGAGATTTGAGAAAGAATTGGAGCAGAAGGAAGGGTTGAGCAAAGCAACCGTACCTAAACAAGAGTACTTGTGGTACTGAACCACAGTCCTCACGCATAACATTTCCTAGGAGTTGAATTAGCTGCACTTGAACAGACAGCCACTGAGTGAAGGTCTATCACTGCCAAGGAGAAAACAGACAGACAGTCACCGATTATCACAAGTAAAATCACATTCTGACAGACAAGGGAAAAGTGGCCTGTGTAACTAAGAATGAAATCACTTCAATGTTGAGAGGCTATAATGAGGGGGATAGTGGTAGGAGGTACACAATGGAGAGATTTAGATTAGATTAGATTCCCTACACAGTGTGGAAACAGGCCCTTCGACCAACAAGTCCACACTGACCCTCCGAACAATAACCCACCCAGCGCATTTCCCTCTGACCAATGCACCTAACACTATGGGTAATTTAGCATGGCCAATTCACCTAATCTGCACATACAGTCATAGAGATGTACAGCATGGAAACAGACCCTTTGGTCCAACCCATCCATGCCGACTAGATATCCCAAAACAATCCAGTCCCACCTGCCAGCACCCAGCCCATATCCCTCCAAACCCTTCCTATTCATATACCGATCCAAATGCCTTTTCAATGTTGCAATTGTACTAGCCTCCACCACTTCCTCTGGCAGGTCATTCTATACACATGCCACCCTCTGTGTGAAAAGGGTGCCCCTTACATCTCTTTTATATCTTTCCACTTTCACCCTAAACTTATTTTAGAGTGGTAGATGTGATCTATATGGAGCTGAAAATGTGTTGCTGGAAAAGCGCAGCAGGTCAGGCAGCATTCTAAGGAACAGGAGAATTGACGTTTCGGGCATAAGCCCTTCATATGCCCGAAACTTCGATTCTCCTGTTCCTTGAATGCTGCCTGACCTGCTGCACTTTTCCAGCAACACATTTTCAGCTCTGATCTCCAGCATCTGCAGTCCTCACTTTCTCCTCGTGATCTATATGGACTTCAGTAAGGCGTTCGACAAGGTTCCCCATAGGAGACTGATTAGCAAGGTGAGATCTCACGGAATACAGGGAGGACTAGCCATTTGGATACAGAACTGGCTCAAAGGCAGAAGACAAGAGAGTTGTGGCGGAGGGTTGGTTTACAGACAGGAGGCCTGTGACCAGTGGAGTGCCACAAGGATCGGTGTTGGGTCCTTCACTTTTTGTCATTTATATAAATGATTTGGATGTGAGCATAAGAGGTATAGTTAGTAAGGTTGCAGATGACACCAAAATTGGAGGTGTAGTGGACAGCGAAGAAGGTCATCTCGGATTACAACAGGATCTTGATCAAATGGGCCAATGGGCAGAGAAGTGGCAGATGGAGTTTAATTCAGATAAATGCGAGGTGCTGCATTTTGGGAAAGCAAATCTTAGCAGGACGTATACACTTAATGGTAAGGTCCGAAGGAGTGTTGCTGAACAAAAAGACCTTGGAGTGCAGGTTCATAGCTCCTTGAAAGTGGAGCCGCAGGTAGATAAGGTAGTGAAGGCGGAGTTTGGTATGCTTTCCTTTATTGGTCAGAGTATTGAGTACAGAAGTTGGGAGGACATGTTGCGGATGTACAGGATACTGGTTAGGCCACTGTTGTAATATTGCGTGCATATCTGGTCTCCTTCCTGTTGGAAAGATGTTGTGAAACTTGAAAGAGTTGGAGGATTTGAGCTATAGGGAGAGGCTGAACAGGTTGGGGCTGTTTTCCCTGAAGTGACGGGGGCTGAGGAGTGACCTTATAGAGGTTTACAAAATTATGAGGGGCATGGTATAGGATAAATAGACAAAGTCTTTTCCCTGGGGTCAGGGAGTCCAGAACTAGATGGCATAGGTTTAGGGTGAGAGGGGAAAGATATAAAAGGGATCTAAGGGGCAATGTTTTCATGCAGAGGGTGGTACATGTATGGAATGAGCTGCCAGAGGAAGTGTTGGAGGCTGGTACAATTGCAACATTTAAAAGGCATTTGAATGAGTATATGATTATGAAAGGGTTTAGAGGGATATGGGCTGGGTGCTGGCTGGTGGGGCTAGATTGGGTTGGGATATCTGGCTGGCATGGATGGATTGGACCAAAGGGTCTGCTTCCATGCTACATACATCTCTAATGACTATAACTGTGGGAGGTAACCAGAGCACCCAGAGGAAACCCACGCAGACACGGGGAGAATGCGCAAACTCCACACAGACAGTCGCCCAAGGCTGGAATTGAACCTGGGTCACTGGCACAGAGGCAGCGCTGCTAACCACTGAGCCACTGTGCCACAGGAACAGAAAGTTATTTAAGGTTAGTTTGATTTAAAAAGGCCTCTAGCCGACAGTGGAGAACTTGTAGATTGCAGATAAGTGCACAGATTAGAAAAGTCTGTCGCACGTCCACAGGGTGGTTTACAGATTGGATAAAGCAAATAGTTTTGTGCACCTGTATCCAGGGCATTCTCTGCAGCAAAATTAATTTTTTTTTAATAAACAAATCGGTAATTGGAATATAACGGCGTTCAGAGTATTTGAAAAGGGAGGAGTGCAGAAATAGCCACAGCATTCTACATTTAGTTAAGCATGAGCTCAATGGGACGAAACAGAAACTATCCAAAAATAAACTGAGCCCAGATGATAAAAGAAAGTAGGTTTCCTTTTCTAAAGGAAAATCATGAACTGGTTACATTTGATGACCACCTGACAGTTTATTGGTCGCCAGATTTTTAGAAGAACTGAATTCAAAGGCACAACCGACTTCAGTAGGATGTGAAATTACATTCTCTGCATTATTACGTGAATAAAAGATCCATTACACCGCCACAACATAACTGCTTTTTAACTGGCATTATCACTGAATCCTCTACAATTAATAGCCTGGAGCTTCCATTGACATGAAACTGAACCTGGCCACATAGATATTGCAGTTATAAGAGGAGGTCAGAGGATAAGAATACTGCAGCAAGTAACTCACCTCCTGAATCCGTGACTGCCCGTGATGGAGTGTAACAGAACATTCCCCATTTGCCTGTATCAGCACAGCTGCATTAACATTCAAGAAACTCGACACCATCCAGGACAAAATTTATCAGCACTCCAGCTCCCACCTTCAACATCCACTCCCTCACCACTGGCACAGAGTAATGGCATACAGATTTATAAGATGGGCTAGTGACTCATCAAGGCCCTTGCAACAGCACCTTCCAAACATGTGACCTCTGGCACCAAGGGGGATAAATGTAGTGGAACAGCACCACCTGCAAGTTACACTCCAAGCCATTTGCCGTCCTGACTTGGAAATATATCACCATTCCTTCATTGTCACTGGGTCAAAATCCTGGAACACTTTCCCTAACAGCATTGTGGATCAATCTATAGCACATGGCCTGCAGCAGTTCATGAAGGCCACACACCACCACCTGAAATTGAGAGACTAGGGAAGAGGAAAGAGGAAGCATACATGAGGTCTAGACGACGAAAAACAGATGAAGCTTTGGGAGAATATCAGGAAAGTAAAACCAATCTGAAAAGACGAATTAAGAGGGCTAAAAGGGATAATGAAATATCTTAAGTAAACGGCGTTAAGGAAAATCCCAAAGCCTTTTATTCATATATAAGGAGCAAGAGAGTAACTAGGGAAAGGGTTGGCCCACTCAAGGGCAAAGGAGGAAAGTTATGCATGGAGTCAGAGAAAATGGGTGAGATTCTTAATAAGTACTTTGCATCGGTATGCACAGAGGAAAGGGACATGATGGACGTTGAGGTTAGGGACAGATCTTTGATTAGTCTAGGTCAAGTTGGCATAAAGAAAGAGGAAGTGTTGGGTATTCTAAAAGGCATCAAGGTGGACACGTCCCAAGTCTGGATGGGATCTATCCCAGGTTACTGAGGGAAGTGAGAGAGGAAATAGCTGGGTGAGGTCCTGGAGGACTGGAGAATTGCTAATGTTGTCCCCTTGTTTAAGGAGGATAGCAGGGATAATTCAGGTAATTACAGACCTGTGAGTTTGATATCAGTGGTAGGGAAGCTGCTAGAGAAGATACTAAGGGATAGGATCTATGTCCATTTGGAAGACAATGAGAATATCAGTGATAGGCAGCATGGTTTTGTGCAGGGGAGGTCACATCTTACTAACTTAATACAATTCTTTGAGGAAGTGACAAAGTTGATTGATGAAGGAAGGGCTGTAGATGTCATATACATGGGCTTCAGTAAGGCGTTTGGTAAGGTTCTCCATGGTAGGCTGATGAAGAAGGTGAAGGCACACGGGGTCCAGGGTGTTCTGGTTAGATGGTTGGGCAACAGGAGACACAGTAGTAGTGGAAGGGTGCTTCTCAAAATGGAAACTCATGATCAGTGGCGACCCACAGGGATCTGTGCTGGGACCACTGCTGTTTGTGATATACATAAATGATCTAGAGCAGGGTATAGGTTGCCTCATTAGCAAGTTTGCAGATGACACTAAGATTGGTGGAGTAGCAGGTATTGAAGGAGACCATCAGAGAATACAGCAGAATCTAGATAGATTGGAGAGTTGGGCAGAGAAATGGCAGATGGAGTTCAATCCGGACAAATGGGAGGTGATGCATTTTGGAAGACGCAATTCAAGAGCGAACTATAAGTAAATGGAAAAGTCCTGGGGAAACTTGATGTACAGAGAGATCTGGATGTTCAGGTCCATTGTACCCTGAAGGTGGTAACTCAGATCGATTGACTGATCAAGGAGGCTTAGGGCATGCTTTCCTTCATTGGATGGGGTATTGGGCAAAAGAGTTGGCAGGTCATGTTAAAGTTGTATAGGACTTTGGTTTGGCCACATTTGGAACATTGCATATGGTTCTGGTAGCCACATTACCAAAAGGATGTGGATGCTTTGGAGAGGGTGCAGAGGAGGTTCACAAGGATGTTGCCTGGTATGGAGGGTGAGAGCTATGAGGAGAAGTAGAGTAAATTAGGATTATTTTCATTAGAAAGAGGGAGGTTGAGGGAAGACCTGATTGAGGTGTACAAAATCATGAGAGGTATAGACAGGGTGAATAGCAAGAAGGGCATGTTCCTGTGCTGCAATTTTTTTTGTTCTTTGTTCTCAAGAGCAATTGCAATGAATGCTAAATGTTGGCATAACCATCAACACACTCAGCTCTGAACAAAACTACAAAAAATTATAAATTTGCTTGTCATGTAAAGTTTTTGGCTAAGATCAAATGGTGGAGCAGACTCGAGGGTTGAATGGCCCAATTCTGCTTCCATGTTAAAATATTAGTCAGAATAGTCAAGTTAGAGAAAGAACACCTGCTGAACAGAGTCAAAGACTGGAGAACATCGTGCAAAAATTACAACCAGATCTTTCACAGAGAAACACAGTCAGACTTCTCCACAAAGTTAAGAACCCTCTTCTCCAACACGTTAGTTGAAGGTCTATGCGAAATATTTTGTGCATTCGGCCCATTGCGGATGTTGGCTCAAGTGTATGTGATTGACGAAGCACTATGACCAATGTTTAATAATTTGCATCACATGAAGATATTTACTTCATTTTAGTACACATCTAACAAGTTTTCACTTGCTGTGTCTCTGAGATTAGTGTTTTCTTTGAATAACCATCAACATTTGAAATAAGATTTACAGCAAATGAGATCTTAGTGACCAAACACAAGTGGAGAATCAGGTTATCGAACACTGGCCACAGTGCACTATGAATCACATACAAATGAGATGATGTGGGTTGAATTGAGGTGAGAGAAAGAATTTGGCCATTATTCATTGAATAACCATTCCAGCACAGACATGTTAGATGATACATAACTCACAGAACAAGTTCTGGACCATAAGTGCAAACAAAAATTCTGCAGCCCAACTGACATTGGTATAAAATTAAAAATTAAAATTACATTTCAATGACACACAACAGGAGAGCCAGAGATCATGGATTTGTTTTGAGATTTCTGTTCTGAGCATACTGGACGAGGGGATTTGTCAGCTGCCCTTAGAAAAGTATGGAAAATGGACTCATTCTCCCAGCAATCGAGCAAACTCCACACAATCAAAATCTAATGTGTAGGAGGAAATGAACAAAAGATACTAAATTATGGTTTGGTTTAACACTACCAAATAACCCAGAGTCCCTCAAATCCTACCTCAGCATAGCACTGCAAGTGGATGGATCAAGTGGCAGACACACCTCAATGAGAAACTATACAAGCTGTCAAGGATGCTCCATGTTTCTCAGAGAATAAGGCTTTGGTCACCTCTGTGGGCACTGATGCAACTGGCAATTATGATGTTAACATGTCACCACTTTGCACTCACCTTCTTCCCTGCATTTCTCTCTCCAGAGCAAGTTATCCTCAGCTAAGATGCGCCAGTACCGACAAGTCTGTGCTGCCCGCAGCAGATCTCGTGGCTCCAGAAATGACAGGACGTAGAGTGCCAGCTGCAAAGAAGAAATACCAAACAGTATAAAACTGCTCCACATAAACAGATGACTATGAATCAGGACACCAGGCGTGATAAAACATGGTCAGCCTGAACAGAGTAAACTGAAACGAGTCCCTCTCAAAAAGGTTAATATCAGTCTGATTGTATGGCAGTTATCTTCAATCAAACAACAATGGATTTTACAGTCAGAATTTCATACATCTAATTTCAAATCTCTTCAGACTACAGAGAGTGAGATATACATTTGTCTTCTCAGATACCAATGAAACGTCACAATGTGAACATTTAATCAATGGTATTTTATAAAGTATGCTCCACAATTATGTGGTGGCAAGAAGAAAATAGTCAATTGAGTTCCTCTCCGGGTTAGTCTGTATACAGACAATGTAGTACTCAAACAATACAGACTTTTAATCTTCAAGTTTGATTGCTGCTCTGAACTGAATTCCAGTGCACAACAATTGGCCGTATTGGGCTGTGTCTGGGTGGTGAGAGGAGGGTAACAAAAGAAAACCAGCCTTGAACTCAGCTCATTACTGATTGCAGGTGTGCCTGTGCAAATTGAACTATTCGCACTTCGAAAACACAGTAAAACGTTCCAACATGGTTCTAATAGGACAGGTGACTAAGTCTCTAAGAGGTAGGCCATAAGACATGTCTTACATGAGTAATTAAATGGAGATGTGAGGTAAAGAAACAGGAATATGAAATGCTAGAGAAATACAGCAACCTGGGAGCGCCGGTGGTGAGAGACAGCATCAAAAAGTTGTGAGGGGCAGGGTTAAGGGAGGGAATTCCAGAGCTCCAAGCCAAGGAATTGATCAACAGAAGTAGTCTCTCAAAGCTGTTTCACTATTCAGTAAGCTCATTAGTTCCTTAACTCCAACGAAGCATCTTCATTGCCTGAAAATAGTTTGAGTTCTGGTACATATTACACAAGGCACCCAACAGAGAGGCAGAACATCCAGGCCAACCATTTCCCATTTATTCTCCTCTAAATACAGAAGTGAAACCATCAATTCCTTTCTCATAGATACTTGCAACACAGAAGACCGTTCAGGCCATCACATTCATACATGTCAACAAAGATCTGACTACCCTAATTCCATTTTCCAGCTTTTGGTCCAGACTCCTCAAGGCTGTGGCAGTGCAATGATTCTCTAAATATAAAAATGTTAGAAGAATTTCTAATTCACCTTCAGCACATGAATGTATGGCTGAGGAGCTGGTGTATGGGAGAAGGATTCACATTTTTGGATCATTGGAATCTCTTTTGGGGTAGAAGTGACCTGTACAAGAAGGACGGATTGCACCTAAATTGGAAGGGGACTAATATACTGGCAGGGAAATTTGCTAGAACTGCTCGGGAGGATTTAAACTATGAAGGTGTGGGGTGGGACCCAGGGAGATAGTGAGAAAAGAGATCAACCTGAGACGGGTACAGCTGAGAACAGAAGTGAGTCAAACAGTCAGGGCAGGCAGGGACAAGGTAGGACTAATAAATTAAACTGCATTTATTTCAATGAAAGGGGCCTAACAGGGAAGGCAGATGAACTCAGGGCATGGTTAGGAACATGGGACTGGGATATCATAGCAATTACAGAAACATGGCTCAGGGATGGGCAGGATTGGCAGCTTAATGTTCCAGGATACAAATGCTATAGGAAGGATAGAAAGGGAGGCAAGAGAGGGGGGGATGGCATTTGTGATAAGGGATAACAATACAGCTGTGCTGAGGGAGGATATTAACGGAAATACATCCAGGGAAATTATTTGGGTGGAACTGAGAAATAAGAAAGGGATGATCACCTTACTGGGACTGTATTATAGACCCCCTAATAGTCAGAGGGAAATTGAGAAACAAACTTGTAAGGAGATCTCAGCTACCTGTAAGAATAATAGGGTGGTTATGGTAGGGGACTTTCCAAACATAGACTGGGACTGCCATAATGTGAAGGGTTGAGATGGAGAGGAATTTAAGTGTGTATAAGACAAGGGAGAGAATAGGGCTCCTCAAAGATCAGCAAGACGGCCTTTGTGTGGAGCCGCAGAAAGTGGGGGAAGATACTAAACGAGTATTTTGCAACATATTTATTGTAGAAAAGGATATGGAAGATATAGACTGTAGGGAAATAGATGATGACATCTTGCAAAATGTCCATTTTACAAAAGGAGGAAGTGCTGGATGTCTTGAAACGGGTAAAGGTGGATAAATCCCCAAGACTTGATCAGGTGTACCTGAAAACTCTGTGGGAAGCTAGAGAAGTGATTGCTGGGCCTCTTGCTGAGATATTGTATCATCAATAGTCACAGGTGAGGTGCCGGAAGACTGGAGGTTGGCTAACATGGCGCCACTGTTTAAGAAGGGTGGTAAGGACAAGCCAGAGAACTATAGACTAGTGAGCCTGACCTCTGTGGTGGGCAAGTTGTTGGAGGGAATCCTGAGGGACAGGATGTACATATATTTGGAAAGGCAAAGACTGATTAGGGATAGTCAACTTGGCTTACTGTGTGGGAAATCATGTCTCACAAACTTGATGGAGTTTATTGAAGAAGTAACAAAGAGGATTGATGAGGGCAGAGTGATAGATGTGATCTATATGGACTTCAGTAAGGCGTTTGATAAGGTTCCACATGGTAGGCTATTGCGCAAAAGAGAGAGTTTCGGGACCGAAGGTGATTTAGCAGTTTGGATCAGAAATTGGCTAGCTGAAAGATGACAGAGGGTGGTGGCTGATGGGAAATGTTCATCCTGGAGCTCAGTTACCAGTGGTGCGCTGCAAGGATCTGTTTTGGGTCCACTGCTGTTTGTCATTGTGGGCATAGAAGGATGGGTTAGTAAATTTGTGATTGACACTAAGGTAGGCAGAGTTGTGGATAGTGCTGAAGGATGTTGTGGGTTATCGTGGGACATAAATAAGATGCAGAGCTGGACTGAGAAGTGGCAAATGGAGTTTAATGTGGAAAAGTGTGAGGTAGTTCACTTTGGAATGCAGAATACTGGCTAATGGTAAAATTCTTGGCAGTGTAGATGAACAAAGAGACATTGATGTTCTGATGCATAAATCCCTGAAAGTTGCCACCCAGGTTGATAGGGTTGTAAAGAGGGAACATAGTGCATTGGTATTTATTGGGAGGGGGATTGACTTTCGGAGCTACGAGGTCATGCTTCAGCTGTACAAGACACTGGTAAGGCCCCAATTGAATTACATGCAATTCTGGTCACTGCATTATAGGAACGATGTGGAAGCTTTGGAAAGGATTCAGAGGAGATTTACTAGGATGTTGCCTGGTATAGAAGGAAGGACATACAAGGAAAGGCTGATGGAACTGAGGCTGTTTTCGCTGGAGAGAAGGTTGTGAGGTGACTTAATCGAGACACATAAGATAATCGGAGGGCTAGATAGGGTGGACAGCGAGAGCCTTTTCTTCGGATGGTGAAAGCTAACACAAGGGGACATAACTTTAAATTGAGGGTGATAGATTTAACACAGATATTAGGGGTAGTTTCTCCACTAGTAGGAGCATGGAACAACCTGCCTGCAACAGTGGTAGACTTGCTGACGTTAAGGGCATTTAAATGGGTTTTGGACATACATATGGATAATAATGGAACAGTGTAGGTTAGATGAGCATCAGATTATTTTCACAGGGCTGTGTAACATCGATGGCCGAAGGGCCTGTAGAGTGTTGTGCTGTAACGTTCTATGTTCCATGTTCTTATTGTAAGTGCTGTTTTCATAGCTGTTGGGGAAGCAGTGGAGAAAGCATGAGTTATAGACAAGCTGGAGTCAAGGGACTTGGTACAAGTGAAGGTCTGACTGGCAACAAGTAGCTCATTGGTCTGTAAAATGGTGACTAGTCCCCGATGGAAAAGGTTGCCTTGCCTGCCAATAAGTGACTGGCTTCCAGAGAATTGACCAGTTTGTGGATGAGAACTTCAAGGCAGAAGCTATCAAACCTCTGGAAAGGAAGGAGCATTGCTGCTTCTCAGTAAAAAGCTTCTCAATCCTGAAGATAGCTCCAACACTTCCTCTCATCAGTTGTTGTAAACTCAAACTTTTAAGTCTGAGAGCTTTCTAAGTACAAACTAAACATACTGCGGCTCCAGTGAAAGGATCATCTCAGCATCATCTGAGCTGCCTTCTCTTTCCCTCTGCCCTTCTTCACTATTGGGTGGGTAGGCAGAATGTGTATGAAGGAGTGTTTATAAAGGGGTTTGAAAGTTTTAACCAATAGACTATGTTGGTTTATAATAGTTTATCTGTGGCTAGAATCCATTTATCTGTAATAAATAGTGATTATACATCTCCATCAGTACCTCTCAATCTTCGGTGCTTCAAGGAAAACAACCCCAGCCTATCTAATTTTTCCTCATAACTCAAGACTGTCCAGTCTAGGCAGGATCCTGATAAATCTCCTGTACACTCTCTCTCTTATAGTCACATCCTTCCTATAATGTGGTGAGCAGAACTCCACACAGAATCTCACTTGTGACAAAACCAGCAATTTATACAATACCAAAATAATCTCCCAGTTCTTGAATTCTATGCCTTAGGTAATAAGGAAAAGCATCTCATGTGCCTTCTCAGCCACCTTACCTACCTGGAGAAAGTGAGGACTGCAGTTGCTGGAGATCAGCGTCAAGAGGTGTGATGCTGGAAAAGCCCAGCTGGCCAGGCAGCATCCGAGAAGCACGAGAGACCATGTTTCCAGCATACGTTCTTCTTCAAAGAATGAAATCACATTCCTGATGAAGATTTTACGCTCGAAACGTCGACTCTCCTACTCCTTGGATGCTGTCTTTTCCAGCACCGCATGTTTTGATACCTTAAATACCCTGCCCTGCTATCTTTAGCAATCTGTGGACATGGTCTCCAACATGGGTCTGGGGTGCACCATTCATACTGAAATTCCTTGTCTCGTTAGCTCTCCCAATGTATTACATCACATTTTTCTTCATTTCATTCCATTAGCAATTGCTCTGCCCACCTACCAAGGCTGTGGATTTCCTCCTACAGTCTACATTTATTCTCACTGTACCAATTTTTATGTGTCCACAAACCTTGATCATACTCCTTATATTGATGGCCTCTAGTATGGTTCTTTCCCATACTCAGTCCACTCGCTTAAAATCTATTGTAAAGACCTCAATTAGGTGACACTTCAACAACGTGTTCTTATAATTTTGGTCTGGCAACACAGAAGCTGATTGCAACGGATTGTGAAATTCACAAGAAGCCAGAGCTAGAGAAAGGCAGAAACTTCTGACCTCTATCAAGCAAAGAGCTTTTGGGTAAGATTCAATGGGGCTAAATGGTGTCTGAAGAACAGAACCTCAGCTTCAGTCAGCATCTTCAGCAAAGAGATGGTGTAGGTCAGAAATAAACAAATCTCTGACCATTTGCTGATACAAATTTGTTTCAGCAAGTTGTATAGAAGATGCAACTAGAAACAAACCTGGTCAGGCAGGAACCCTGCTCAACTGGGACAACTTTCTCACATTCCTTTTACTGTGCAACTTAAAAAACAGAAGTGTAACTTTATGCTCTACATGACCAGCTCCTGATCAGACTGTACAGCATGGGTTCATTACCATTTAGATACGTACCTCTTTTGGAAGGAGGGAAATGAAGTCTCGTTGGAACTGAGGTTCAATGACCTGCATCATGTATTTGATCTGCGAAGTCTCACAGCGATCAATGAGCTCATCCAATGCCAGCAGCTTCTCAGGGCCACTCCACTTCTGTGGAACAGAAAGCAAAGATGTCAGAGACCAAATTAAATACAAGGAATATTCCTCATCACCTACTGACAGGTAAGTTTGTAATTATCAAACTGTCAACACTTATTTATATAGCCGGAAGGTCATGGGAGAAGGAAAGTTCACACATTAATTACACTCAAATAGATCAAAGATGAGCTCTTCAGAATGTACTCCTTTCAAGTCAAAGGCCTCATAGGGAGAACAGGTTGAAGAATTCATCCAAAAATATCTCAGTCTATCAATTATGACGCTTTTGTATTTTGTTTCATCCCAACATCCTCAGCACTACAGAAATCAGCAACTCTTGCTAGAATAAGGGTTTGCCAACAATCTTCTGGCACGAGGTCACTTTTCACTCGGGGTTAAGTTAGCAACATGCACACCAATGTCCCTCTGACCATTAGTGCTTCCCGGATTCCTACCATTTTTCATATATTCCCTTGTTTTGTTTGCCCTGACCAAGTCCATCATTTCACACTTATCCAGATTGAACTGCTCTATTCTTATTTACCTGATCAATTATGGGCTCATTGGCAACATTTGTACCTCTCATGTCATGACCCATCTGGCCCACTGCCATTTCAGCAGATCTGTAACTTAGGACAGACTTCCCTTCACCAGGAGGACCAGCTTCCCCAGACTTTCAAAGTTTTCAGCAGGGATTTAACAAAATGCTCCCAGGCACTACTTTACATGATTAAAAAAAATGTAGGATTTTCCACACACATCCCCCATTAATGAATGAAAACCATTCATGACTTGCCCTCAATGTATGTGGCAACACAGCAGCTGTTTCACATTTGAGATACCAATGGTAAATTAACTAATGAGATGTCCATCTGTTTGGAACAATCACAAAATGACTTCCATCTGGAAACAGAATGTCCGATTATGAGGTATCAATAAGCCAAATGAAGAAATGTCAAGGGTAGATGGCCAGGAAACTGTTTTAAACACTTGAAAGAAGTTGTGACCAAAGGAGATATTTTGGGGAGGGAGTGTTGGTCCTTACATTTGAGGAGCTGAGTTAATAATCAATTTTAATTTCAACGACAATGAGTGGGTCTTTAAGATGAAATTCAGAAGAATCAGTGATTAAGAATTCACATCAACTCATTTCATCACCATAAAACAGGGAACAGAAGGTACTGAAAGAGGCAAATAGAAAAGGGAAGCAGAGAGTATAAATGATAAATAAATCACTGATACAGCATTAGGTAGTTTTATGCAGTCTGTCCAAGTGTTTGCATTTGTATTTGCTCATGGCCCATCTCAAATGGTCTACAAAAAGATGGTTGGGAGCCACTTTCCTGAACTGCTGCAGTCTATGCCACATACTCTACTGTGCTGTTTGGGAAGGTGGAGTGGGGATAATGGATTTTGACCAAGTAACATTTAAGGAATGACAATGTTTTTATTCATTCACAGAATATGGACATCACTGCTGGAACAGCTTTTACTGTCCATTCGTAGTTGGTCTTGATACGGTGGTGATGAGCGGCTTGCTTGAACTGCTGCAGTCTATTTGGTTCAGGTAGGTAAACCCGTAATGTCTTTAAGCAGAGTTATAGATTTTCAGTTACAGTGACACTCATGGAATGAGTAAAAAATACAAGTTTGCAATGAGCTCAGGAGCTAAGTCGTCCCAGCAGAACCTAAACTGAGTGTCAGCAAACTATTGCTGAGCAAGTGCCCCTTGCTCGCACTGATGACGATATTTTTTCACCCTTTTTATCCACAATCGAGAATAGTTTGATGTGGCGTTAACTGGCCAGATTGTAATTGTCTTGCTTTGTGTACACAGGACATAATCAGGCCATTTTCACACGTCAGACAGTATTGTAGCTGTATCGAAACAGCTTGGCTAGGGGCACATCAAGTACTGAAGCAGATGAGATATCTTATGTCCTGATGCTGGAATCTTGTCAGGGCCCAAATATTTTAAGATTTGGCTCAATGTTGAATGATTTGCAGGAAAACGAGCAAGGCTGGTGTTCCCACATGTCAGTGCCCTTTGTCCAATATAATCCCAAACTAAATGTGTCCCACCTGCCTACTCCTGACCCATATCTCTTCAAACCTTGCCCAATCATGTATCTAAGCAAATGTCTTTTAAATATTATAACAGTACCTGCATCCACCACTTTCTCAGCAAGTTCATTCTACACGTGAACAACCTTCTGTGTAAAAACAATTTGCCTCATAACTTTTTAAAACTCTCTCTCCTCTCATATTAAAAATGTGCCCACTAGTCTCCAATTCCCCCATCTTAGGGAAAAGACAACTACCATCTACGCGATCTACACCTCTCATTATTTTATAAAATCCTTTTAAGTCGCCTCTCAATCTCCTACACTCCAGTGGAAGTCGTCCCAGTCTATCCAGACTTTCTTTATAACTCAAACCTTCCACACCTGGCAACATCCTGGTATATGTTCTCTGAACACTCTCCAGCTTGATAATATCCTTCCTATAATTGAGACACCAAAACTGGACAAGGTGTTCCAGAAGAGGCCTCACCAGTGTCCCGTACAACCTCAACACAACAGTCTCAAGGAATAAAAACATTGTCATTCCTTAAATGTCACTCCTGTAAATGTCCCAACTCCTGTATTCAAAGGACCGAGCAATGAATTGCATTTAATTGAATTGAATTTGTTCTCGTGTGTAGTGAGGCACAGTGAAAAGCTTTATCTTGCGAGCAATTACAGGCAGATCACAGAGTTAAGTAGCATAAATAAATAAATAAATAAATAATAGGTAAACAGCGGCAAGAGCAAAAACACAGGTACAGATGAACGTTAAAGAGTTTGAGTCTCCATTCAGTATTGTAACAGTAGGGTAGAAACGGTTTCGAAACCAGCTGATGCATGTGTTCAGGCTTCTGTACCTTCTCCCCGACGATAGAGGTTGTAGAAAAACATTGCCAAGGTGGGATGGATCGTTGAGAATGCTGGTGGCCTTTCCTTGACAGCGGGCCTGGTAGATGGATTCTATAGATGGGAGGTTGTGATTGTCCAGGCCGAGTTCATCACTCTCTGTAATCGTCTCCGATCTTGAATGGCACAGTTGCCATACCAAGTAGTAATACATCTAGACAGAATGCTCTCGATGGCAAGGGTATTCACAGTCATGCCAAATTTCCTCAGCGGCCTACGGAAAAAGAGAAGTTGTTGGGCCTTTGTAACCAGTGCGTCCACATGGAGAGTCCAAGAGAGCTTGTGGATGACCACTCCTAGGAGCTTGACATTCTCCACTCGTTCCACCTTTGTGCTGTTAATGTGTAGGGGGTCATGAGTTACATCTCGCCAAAAGTCAATAATGAGTTCCTTGGTTTTGTTGGCATTGAGAGCTAGGTTATTCTCAGTGCACCATTTTTCCAGATCTTCTACCTCCCGTCTGTAGTCTGTTTCATCGCCATCTGAGATTCGACCGACATCAGCGAACTTGTAAATGGCATTAGTTTGTTTTTTGGCGACACAGTCATGGGCATACAGTGAGTACAGTAGGGAGCTGAGTAAACACCCCTGGGGGCTCCAGTATTGAGTGTTAGTGACAATGAGACATTGTGTCCAGTCTTCACTGATTGTGACCTGTGGGTCAGAAAACTGAGGATTCAGTTGCAAAGAGTGGGGTTTAGTCCGAGATCACTAGGTTCAGTAATCAGTCTCGAGGGGCTAATAGTGTGGAAGGCTGAACTGTAGTCAATGAGTAGGATTCTTATATAAGTATTCTTGGGGGCAAGATGTTTGAGGGAGGAGTGAAGGGCAAGGAGTGATATGGCATCTGACGTGGATCTGTTGGTCCGATAGGCAAATTGGAGTGGGTCAAGAGTAATGGGGAGGCTGGAGTTCCTTAATGCCATGATCAGCCTTTCAAAGCACTTCACGACCACAGAAGCGAGGGCCACTGGGTGGTACTCATTGAGACATGCTGCATAAGCCTTCTTAGGCACAAGGGGTGATGCTGGCCCTCTTGAAACAGGCAGGGACATTGGCCTGCTGCAGGGAGAGGTTGAAGATGTCTGAGAAGACCTCTGCCAGTTGATTTGCGCATGCTCCAAGTGCACAGCCTGGTACTCCGCCTTGTCCCATCGCATTCCTTGGATTCACATGAAGGAAAACTGATCTGACCTCTGAGGCAGTGACTGTTGGGATAGGTTCATTAGAACTTGTCGGAATTGATGTTACCTCTCCGCTGAAATTCTGCTCAAAGCAAGCAAAGGAAGTGTTGAGACGATCTGGGAGGGATGTGTCATTATCTACTACCTTGCACTGTCTCTTTTTAGAACCGGTGATGTCATTTAGTCCTTGCCATAGTCACTGGGTGACTGTCTGGGTTTCTAGTTTGGATCGGTATTGGTCCTTGGCTGTCTTAATGTTTCTGTGAAGGTCATACTTGGAATTCTTTACATTTGAAGGCAAGCGTACCAAACACCTTTTTAACAAACCCGTCTATATGTGATGTAAGCTTCAAAACGTTCTGCACCTGTACTCTTAGGTCTCTCTGCTCTACACCACCCAAGGTCCTACCATTAATTGTATAAGCCTCCATCTGCCATTTTTCAACCCATTGACCCATTTGATAAAGATCTTAAACCTTCTTCACTGTCTACTGTGCCACCAATTTTGGTGTCATCCACAAACTTACTAACCATTCTCTCTATGTTTTCATCCAAATCATTTATATAAATGATAAACAAAAGAGGACCCAGCACTGATCCCTGTGTAAGACTGCTGGTCACAGCCTCCAGTCTGAAAAACAACCCTCCATCATTAGTCTGTCTCCTGCCGTTAAGCCAATTATGTATCCAATTGGCAAGGTCACCCCGAATTCCAAGTGACCAATTTTACGAATTAGTCTACCACGCGGAACTTTGTCCAAGGCCTTATGAAAATCCAAATAAACAACTTCCACTGCTCATTGTGTGCTGTGTGGAGAGACTTTGGGGAGTCATATGCTGAGTTGCTCCTCACAGAATACCTAGCTCTGCTCTTGCAACCATAGTGTTGAAAGAACAAAGAATACAGCACAGGTATTAGAAATCCTGCAGATTGTGAAAATAGATAAGTCCCCTGGGCCGGATGGGATTTATCCTAGGGTCCTTTGGGAAGCCAGGGAGGAAACTGCCGAGCCTTTGGCATTGATCTTTATATCGTCATTGTCTACCGGAGTAGTGCCAGAAGACTAGAGGATAGAAAATGTGGTTCCCCTGTTCAAGAAGGGGAGTAGAGACAACTCTGGTAATTATAGACCAATGAGCCTTATTTCAGTTGTTGGTAGTGTTGGAAAAGGTTATAAGAGATAGGATTTATAATCATCTAGAAAAGAATAATTTGATTAGGGATAGTCAGTAATTGGTTTGCTGAAAGAAGACAGAGGGTGGTGGTTGATGGGAAATGTTCATCCAGTTACCAGTGGTGCACTGCAAGGGTCGGTGTTGGGTCCACTGCTGTTTGTCATTTTTACAAACGACCTGGATGAGGGCGTAGAAGGGTGGGTTAGTAAATTTGCAGACAACACTAAGGTCGGTGGAGCTATGGATAGTGATGAAGGATGTTGTAGGTTAGAGAGACATAGATAAGCTACAGAGCTGGGCTGAGAGGTGACAAATGGAGTTTAATGCGGACAAGTGTGAGGTGATTCACTTGGGTCGGAGGAACCGGAATGCAGCTTTTATTAATAGAGGGATCGAGTTCCGGAACCATGAGGTTATGCTGCAGCTGTACAAAACTCTGGTGCAGCCGCACTTGGAGTATTGTGTACAGTTCTGGTCACCGCATTATGAGGAGGATGTGGAAGCTTTGGAAAGGGTGCAGAGGAGATTTACTAGGATGTTGCCTGGTATGGAGGGAAGGTCATACGACGAAAGGCTGAGGGACTTGAGGCTGTTCTCACTGGAGAGAAGGTGGTTGAGACGTGACTTAATAGAGACATATAAGATAATCAGAGGGTTAGATAGAGTGGACAGGGAGAGCCTTTTTCCAAGAATGGTGACGGCGAGCACGAGGGGGCATAGCTTTAAATTGAGGGGTGATAGATATAGGACAGATGTCAGAGGTAGTTTCTTTACTCAGAGAGTAGTAAGGGTATGGAATGCTTAGTCTGCAACGGTAGTAGATTCGCCAACTTTAAGTACATTTAAGTCGTCATTGGACAAGCATATGGACGTACATGGAATAGTGTAGGTTGGATGGGCTTCAGATTGGTATGACAGGTCGGCGCAACATCGAGGGCCGAAGGGCCTGTACTGTGATGTGATGTTCCATGTTCTATGTTCACAGGAACAGGCCCTTCAACCCTCCAAGCCTGCGCAGAGGCATTTTGCCCTTCCATTTTACAACTATATTCACTTACAGGATCCATATCCCTTTATTCCCTTCCTATTCAAGTATTCACCCAGGTGCTTCTTGAATGCTGTTATTGTACCTGCTCCCACCACTTCCAGGCACTCAGCACCCTTTGTGAGAAAAGTGTGTCTTGGACATCTCTTTCAAAGTTTCACCCTTCTACCTTGAACCTGTGTCCCCAAGCAATTGACACCTCCATCCTGGGGAAAAGCCTCCTTCTCTTCACTCTATCATGTCGTTCAAAAGAAGGAAGCACATATCAGGTATAGACAGTAGCAACTCCGTATGATCAGTAGCAGTATACTCAAGAGGGAAATGAGGGCGGCAAAAAGGAGGCATGAGATAGCTTTGGCAGACCAGGTTTAAGGAGAATCCAAAGGGATTCTATAAATACATTAATAAAAAGAGCAACTTGAGCGAGAAGAGGGTTCCTTAAAAATCAGCAAAACTGCCTGTGTGAAACTACAGGAGATGAGAAAGAGAATAAATGAGTATTTTGCATCTATGTTTACTGTGGCAAAGGATATGGAAAGTAGAGAACTCGGGGAATTAAACCTTGTAAAGTGTCCATATTACAGGAGAGGTGGTGCTAGACGTCTTAAGTCAGAAATCACACGACACCAGGTTATAGTCCAACAGGTGTATTTCAAATCGCAAACTTGCAGAGTGCTGCTCCTTCATCAGGTCTTAAAATGCATAAAGTTGGATAAGTCCTTGATATACCCTAGAACTCTCTGGGAAGCAAGGAACTTGATTGCTTGGCCTCTTGCTGAGATATTTGTATCATCAATAGTCACAGGTGAGGTGCTGGAAGACTGGGGTTTGGCTAACATGGTGCCACTGTTTCAGAAGGGTGGTAAAGACAAGCCAGGGAACTATAGACCAGTGAGCCTGACCTCGGTGGTGGGCAGGATTTACATATATTTGGAAAAGCAAGGACTGATTCGGGATAGTTAATGTGGCTTTGCGAGTGGGAAATCATGTCTCACTAACCTGATTTGAGTTTTTTTGAAGGAGCGACAAAGAAGATTGATTAAGGCAGAGAGTAAGGATAGAAAGTGAGTTTTGAAAGATGCAAGATGAGGGGGCCAGGTAGCACAGCAATGCTAGTAGTACAGAAGGTTAGGGATGAAATGCCTGCACTTCTGAAGAAATGAAAATTAAGAGATATTTTTAGAAAAAAACCCTGCACAGGCTTCACTACTTTTATGGGTGACTATAAGGTTTATAAGTTCTTCCCTCTTTTGGATGTTAATGGAGAGTATATATACACAATTTTTTGACTTTGGTTCAAACCAAGTCAGTGAAATTCCAGACCCACAATGTAAGTGACTCTGAAATGCTTCTGGACAATTAGGGATGCACCATAAATGTTGGCCTAGCCAATTACACCCACATCTTGTCCATAAATTTTTTTAAAAAGGTTTGTGGTAATTTGAAAGCTCAAATACAAGCCAAGAGACCAACGTGCTTACATTTTCCGGTCACCTCAGGATAAGAGCTCATAATGAAAATCACTCCCCAGTACCCAAGGCCATCTCACCAACAACTGTTAGCTAGCCAGAAGACAGTGTACACATCTTTCTGCCCAGCCCAGCTCAAACCTGGCTCTTCTCAATGTACCTACCTGGAACATGCTAAGCCACTCCTGAAGATCTGATGGAGGCGCTACTGATGTAATGCGTTTCCGATGCTGACCTGGGATGTTACCATTGCGTAGATCTCCAAATGTCGTGGCAGTATTTATACAAGGTGATAAAGAACTGTGAAAAAAAGATAAAAAGACTTGGACTATTTTTCATTGTCACACCCTGACTGGGTTCAACAAGTTGAAAATTTTGGGACATACTATGGATTTTCTTTTTTTTTTTAAAAAGAGGCGACCAAGGCAGTGGACATAGGATGTCTATGCATGTTGTTTATATGGACTTTCAGAAAGCATTTAATAAAGTCACACACAACAAACTTAACTCAGGTAGAAGCCAACAAAAGACAGAAAATTACTGACATGGCTTGAAAAGTGATTGAGTGGCAGGCGACAGAAAGTAGGGATAATGTCAGGATGTGACCAGTTGTGTCCCAACAAGGGTGTGTGTTAGGGACTCAATTATTCACATTATTTGTAAGTGACTTCGATAATGGCAATATAAAGACTTTAAAAAAAAAATTCATTCATGGGATGTGGGCATCACTGACTGGATCAGCATCGATTGCCCAGGCAGCAGTTAAAAGTCAACTGTGGTTCTGGAGTCACACATCAACCAGAGCAGGTCAGGGTGGCAGATTTCCATTCCAAAGGAGGTGAGTGAACCAGATCGATTTTCCCAACAGTTGGCAATGGTTACATAGTCATCATTAGACTCTTATTTCCAGAATATTATTGAATTCAAATTCCACCATCTGCCACAAAGGAATTTTGAAAACCAGGTCCTAAGAACATTACCTAGGTCTCTGGATTAATCGTTGAGTGATAATACTACTAGGATATTGCCAACACTAATTTGCTGATGACTGAAAGTTAGGCGGCATTACAAATGAATAGCATAAAATTACAAAGGGATACGGATGGGCAAGATGATTGAGCAAAACTGACGCAGATGGAGTTTAATGTAATGAAGTGTGAGGTTACCTATTTAGACCAAGAAAGGATAGATCAAGGCACTTTCGAAATAATATGAAGTTAAACACAGTGGATGTCCAAACAGACTTGGGGATTCAGTTGCATAGATCTTTAAAATGCCACTAACAATTGAAGAAAATAATCAAAGGCTAATGAAAAACTGGCCTTGATTTCAACAGGACTGGAGTACAAGAATGCAGACGTTGTGCTGCAGCTATACAAAACTCTGGGCTCCACAACTTAGGAAGGATAGATTGGCCGTGGAGGGAGTACATTGTTAATTTTAAATCTGATACAGAAGAATATTTGTTAAACAAAGGTATTAAGGGATGTGGACCAAAGGCAAGCACATGGAGTTTTGCTACAGATCAGCCATGATCTAAGTGAATGGCAGAACAAGGTGGAGGGGTTGAATCGTCTCCTCCAGTTCCTCAGTTGCTAGATTGGTTTTACCTCTGTGATGGATTGGCAGCACTTGACATCTGGTAATAATTACTTTATTAATGAGTTTGCAGGAGTGGAGTGGATTGCTACCCTGCAAGATTCTAAAGTCATTGCTTAAATCATTTTAGAGTCCTGGAGATGTATAGCATGGAAACAGACCCTTCCGTCCAACTCATTCATGCTGACCAGATATCCTAAGCTAATCTAGTCCCATTTGCCAGCACTTGGCCCATATCCCTCTAAACACTTTCTATTCACATACCCATCCAGATGCCTTATATATGTTGCAATTGTACCAGCCTCCACCATACAGTCGTAGAGTCAGAGATGAACAGCATGGAAATAGACCCTTCGGTCCAACCCATCCATGCTGACCAAATATCCCAACCCAATCTAGTTCCACCTGCCAGCACCCGGCCCATATTGCTCCAAACCCTTCCTATTCATATACCCATCCAAATGCGCCTCTTAAATGTTGCAATTGTACCAGCCTCCACCACTTCCTCTGGCAGCTCATTCCGTACATGGACCACCTTCTGTGTAAAAAAAGCTGCCCCTTAGGTCCCTTTTAAATATTTCTCCTCTCACCTTAAACCTATGGCCTCTAGTTCTGGATTCCTCTAGCCCAGGAAAAAGACCTTGTCTATTTAGCCTATCCACATCCCCTCACGATTTTACAAACCTTTTCACTACATCTTTCTGATAGGAAGGAGACTAGAATTGCACACAATATTCCAAAAGTGGCCTAACCAATGTCCTGTACAGCCACATGACCTCCCAACTCCTGTACTCAGTGCTCTGTCCAATAAAGGAAAGCACACCAAGCTTCTCCTTCACTATCCTATCTACCTGCAACTCCACTTTCAAGGAACTATGTGAGGCATGGTGCAAAGATCTGTTGGACATTAGAAGAAATAGATCTTTGAACAAAGTCCAAGACTACACACTTGGTGACAACTTTATTACAATCCATAATCTATGAAATACTTACCCCACTGATTACTAGCTCCTGACTTTTTGCAACCAATTCACACTCAATTAACTCTTAATCAATATATCCATTGTCTATTCCTTTGTTCCATTAGGTTGTAGGTATTCCATCATACCTTGAGATGATCACAAACCCCCTCCAACCTTGCAGCTGACTGAATTGGGAATATTCAACAGAGGTCATTTATAAAAATGACAAACAGCAATGGTCCCAAAACAGATAGGTTGTAGGTATTCCATCATACCTTGAGATGATCACAAACCCCCTCCAACCTTGCAGCTGACTGAATTGGGAATATTCAACAGGGCCACTGGAACAAGTTTACCCAGTAGCTTTCGTTCAAACACTACAACCAGCATGAACAAAAAATAACTTGAAAAATGATCCATTGTCAAATGAATCCATAAAATCATAATTTTGTCCTGTTTTTGTTGAAATCCTCTGATTTTAAAGCTTTGATGTGAGATTAAAGCCAAGTTCAGCGTGTATCCACTCATACTGGATCAAGCACTAACAGATTGTCATTAATATGCAGCTCACATTTCCTAGTCCTTAATTTCATAAAAAATTAAAAGGACACCAGCTGATGAGAGGCTGTGGCATCTTCCATCACCTATGTAAGGGGTGGGGATCAGCAGCAAACATGTCAGCAATCATTAGCTGCACTCTCATAGTACCTGCTGTTTGCACACATCCCAATGAACATATCTGTGTGGAGAATCGCTGGCAAGCCCAGCATTTGTTGCTTAGCTTTCATGGCCCTTGAACAGAGTGACTTGCTCAAGAGTTGCAGTCAGTTAAATCAGCTTGACCAACATAAAGCCTATTTCCTTCTGTATAACAACTGACAATGGCAACATTGTCACTGTTACTGAAACAAGCTTTTAATTCCACATTTATTAGTCAAATTTAGATTCCATCAACAGCTGTGATGGGATTTGAACCCATGCCCAAGGATCAGCCTGGCCTTCTGGATTATTAATCCAGTGTTATCACCACTATGTAATCACTTCTTCAGTTTTCCACACTTAATCCAATGCACATTATGCATGGGGGGTGGGAAAAAAAGGCATTTAAAACCTGGTTTACATCTTCAATTGTACCTTCCACATATCACTTGTCTCATCTCCAGAACATATTTGCCTGAGGCTCAGGTTACCATGAAGGATTCTTCGTCTCAATCTCTCCCCAACCCAAGGCATGGTGACCCTCTTATTAAACTACCACAGAGCAGCCTTATGGTCTGATGAGATGACAGTGAGCGGACAAGTTTTTAGTACTAAACCAAAAAAAAGGAATAATCTCCAGAATCTGAAAATCAGAAACTAAGCGCAGGTCTGGCAGCATCTTTGGAGAGAAAACAAGAGTTAATGTTTTGGGTCCATTGGTTAGCTCTTCAGATAATAATGCCAACCTTGCCTACCAGTTAGGGCTCTACTATTCAATGGTAAGTAACATGGTTTGATTTATTCTTGTCACACGCATGGAGATACAGTGAAAAGTATTGTTTTGCGTGCTAACCAGACAAATTGTCCCTAAATACAGAGTAATTCATGTTACACAAGTGCCAGGTTGTAGCCATCAAGAGTATTCACCTCTCCTTGAAACTGAATGGCATTATCATTGCTGAATGTTCCACAAACATCATCCTTTCACTGGGGGAGGGGGGGTCCACTTTTAACCAGAATCTGAAGTGGACCAGCCCCAGAAATACTGCAGCTACCACAACAGATTAGAATTTGGGAATTATGCACAGAGTGGTTCATTTACTGATTCCCTTAAGCTTATAACCTACTACACATAAAGAAATAAATATTGGCCTTGTTCACAATGACCATTTTCCAGGAACCATTGTATTTATCCTAGTTTTCTGGAAGTACTATCCAATTAGTTTTATTGCCCCATGTTTTCTTCTCAATTACCTGCAAATCCTAATCAAGTATTTGGCCATTTCCTTTTGAATGTTTCAATCTGATCTGTTTTCACAACTCTTTCAAGGAATGCAGATCATTATAACTCCATGAAATAAATTCTCATCTCTCCTCAGTTGCTACCTCTCCCAATTAACAACCGAGTCCATACTCGTGGATATCGAGAACTTGTTATATGAGAAAGCTGGATTTCACTGAAGCATATTAGTTGGCTGGGTAAGATCTATATCCAGCAGTATATTCAGATTCGGTCACTTTAGCTGCTACTGCATTTTAAAATAATTTCCAAAGAACCAAGCACCTGTTTTTGAGGGTGTTTTTAAACTATAAAACAGTTCAGTCCAAAAACGAGGATAGGAATGCTGGCATCTAATTAAATGTATCACATGGAAACCATATAAAGCAATAAAGCTGCTGGATTTTTGACATATGTATAGGCACATCACCTGCTTAGAAACAGTATTCATTGTAGAGGTGCTTTCAGATAGTCATATTGAAACATTAAGCAAGTTTTTATGAACTGCAATTTTATGTTCTTACATAGAATGCACTATACTCTCCTGGGATTTTATTTTGAATGAATTATATGGATCTTTAATAGCATTGCTGACATGATTTGACATTAACATGGCACAGGAATTTTGGAAAACGAAACTTCCTTACAACAGAAATAAACTTTTGGACATTGTAAAGAATAGGACAGATAGATTTTTGATCAGTCAGGTGTCAACAGTTACGGGGAAAGAACAGGAAAGTCAATGTGAGGCATGTCAGATCAGCCATGATCTTATTGAATGGTGGAGCAGGCTTGAGGGAGCGAACAGACTACTCCTTTTCCTATTTCTTTGGTCTTAAAGTTAAAAATCAAAACCACCAGATGACAGTCCAACAGGTTTATTTGGAAGTACTAGCCTTTTTGTACATTTTGGCACACTGGCCTTCATCAGTAAGGGTACGGATAATAGAAATTGGGAACTTATGTTGCAGTTATACAGGCTGGGAGACCATACTTGGAGTATTGTCTTCAGTTTCAGTCACCTTGCTGTAGGAAGGATGTTATTAAACTGGAAAGAGTGCAGAAGAAATTTACCAGGACTCGATGGTCTGAGTTATAGGGAGAGTCATGGATTGGGTGAATACTCTCAGTTTTCTTCCCAAGGTTGGGGAATCGAGAAAAAGAGGGCATCATAGAGTCATAGAGATGTACAGCATGGAAACAGACCCTTCGGTCCAACCCATCCATGCCGACCAGATATCCCAACCCGATCTAGTCCCACCTGCCAGCGCCTGGCCCATATCCCTCAAAACCCTTCCTATTCATATACCCATCCAAATGCCTTTTAAATGTTGCAATTGTAACAGCCTCCACCACTTCCTCTGGTAGCTTATTCCATATACGCACCATCTTCTGCATGAAAAGGTTGCCCCTTAGGTCTCTTTTACATCTTTCTCCTCTCACCCTAAACTTATGTCCTCGAACTTTGGACTCTCCGACCCCAGGGAAAAGACTTTGCCTATTTACCCTATCCATGCCCCTCAATTTTGTAAACCTCAAAAAGGTCACTCCTCATCCTCCGACACTCCACGGAAAACAGCCCCAGCTCTCCCTTAGCTCAAATCCTCCAACTCTGGCAACATCCTTGTAAATCTTTTCTGAACCCTTTCAAGTTTCACAACATCTTTCCGATAGGAAGGAGACCAGGATTGCACGCAATATTCCAGCAGTGGCCTAACCAATGTCCTGTACAGCCGCAACATGACCTCCCAATTCCTGTACTCAATACTCTGACCAATAAAGGAAAGCATACCAAACACCTTCTTCACTATCCTATCTACCTGCGACTCCACTTTCAAGGAGCTATGAACCTGCACTTGAAGGTCTTTTAGTTCAGCAACACTCCCTAGGACCTTGCCATTAAGTGTATACGTCCTGTTAAGATTTGCTTTCCCAAAATGTAGTACCTCGCATTTATCTGAATTAAACTCCATCTGCCACTTCTCAGCCCATTGGCCCATCTGGTCAAGATCCTGTTGTAATCAGAGGTAACCCTCTTCACTGTCCACTACACCTCCAATTTTGGTGTCATCTGCAAACTTACTAACTGTACCTCTTATGCTCGCATCCAAATCATTTATGTAAATGACAAAAAGTAGAGGGCCCAGCACCGATCCTTGTGGCACTCCACTGGTCACAGGTCTCCAGTCTGAAAAACAACCCTCCACCACCACCCTCTGTCTTCTACCTTCGAGCCAGTTCTGTATCCAAATGGCTAGTTCTCCCTGTATTACATGAGTTCTAACCTTGCTAATCAGTCTCCCATGGGGAACCTTGTCGAACGCCTTGCTGAAGTCCATATAGATCACATCTATCACTCTGCCCTCATCAATTCTCTTTGTTACTTCTTCAAAAAACTCAATCAAGTTTGTGAGACATGATTTCCCACGCACAAAGCAATGTCGACTATCCCTAATCAGTCCTTGCCTTTCCAAATACACGTACATCCTGTCCCTCAGGATTCCCTCCAACAACTTGCCCACCACCGAGGTCAGGCTCACTGGTCGATAGTTCCCTGGCTTGTCCTTACCGCCCTTCGTAAACAATGGCACCACGTTTGCCAACCTCCAGTTTTCCGGCACCTGAGGTTAGAGGGGAAAGAATAAAAGGGAACCTGAAGGGTAACTTTTTTTTTTAAACACAGAGGGTGATATGCATATGGAATGAGCTGCCAGCTGAAGTAGTTGAGGTGGATACATTTAAAAGGCATTTGAACAAATGCATGGATAGGAAAGGTTTAGAAGGATATGGGTCAAGTGCAGGGAAATGGGGTTAACATTGATGGTCTTTTTGGTCGGCATGGACCATTTTGGGCCGAAGAGCCTGTCTCCGTGCTGTAGGACTCTATGGCTAACAGAAAAACCTCAAGCAAAAGGATCATTTCAGTGAACCTTGTAGATCGGGGCCAATGAATTGCTTCACGAGTTATCTTTTCCCCTTCCAACCATAACATTAATTTGTGTTGATCTGTCCTGTAAGCAGGGCAATTTTAGAAGGGGGCTAGAATTTTTGATCAAATTATATACTGACAGTTCCCAGTTGTTTACCTGTAAATAGAATTTTACATTGTTTCAAAGTGAGGTAGTTCATTCTGAAGCAAGGATGTTAAATTTCATGAGTGGAAATCATGAATACATGAAGCACAAACTGGTTGAGGTGGATTGGAAAAATACATTAAGGGGCACTACAGTAAACAGGCACCGGTTAGTTTTTAAAAGAGCTGTTGCGGGAATTAAATCAAGCATAAATTCCCTCAAGATGCAAAATCTGAAAACAGGTCAATCATAGCTGACAAAGGAAGTTCAGAGCTGCTCAAGATTAAAAAGAAAAAGAAAAAGGCTATCAAGTTGCCTGACTGGAGGAGCAGAGGGGCAAAATCTATGGCGACAGAAAGATCAACTTTAAAAGCTGGTTCAGTTTTCACAACCGATAGAATTTTGGAAGATAATCAACTATCAATTTAATATTAATTTAATCAGTAATTTATTCTGTAATGCAAGACGGCACCACAATGTTGGGACATAAACACTTCGCACTATACCTGGATAGGAGTGACAATTCTAAATCAAAGTCTAAAAGAGTTTGGAATACATAAAAGGAGAGCCAAACAGTGGTGGAAAGGGAAAATATACTATGAACGCACTCACACTAACAAAAAAACGTGCTGCAAAAGCTTTCATTGGTACACAAAAAGGAAATATTTGGCTAAAATGCATGTATCCATCAAAGGCAGAGTCAGGAGATTTTATAGCGAGGAAGAGAAAAACTGCAGAGAAGCTGTAAGGGAGCACACCAGAAATGTCAGAACATTCAAGGATACAAGTCAAGTGCTGGAAAGAGGGTTCAGTGCGTATTGACAACAAGGGTCCATAGGACCTCTTCGGTGCAGTTCGATTCTGCAACTTCCGATGATTCCTTTGTGCTCATTTTCATTGAGAAAGATCCCAGGACTTTCTTAAAACGAGAGATGCAAGTGGCGAGGGAGAATGAGGAGTTGAAGTAAATTAGTGTTAGCAAGACAATTGCACTGAAGATATTGGTGGGGTTGAAGATTGATAAACTGCCAGGACCTGATGGTCTTCATTCCAGAGTGCGAAGGTGGTGGTTGGAGAGATAGTTGATTATCTTCCAAAATTCTATAGATTGTGAAATGATCCCTCAACTTTGGAAGAAGCAAATGTCACCCCACAACTTAAAGGACAGAGAGAGAAAATAGGGAACTAAGGCCTGTTAGTGTTACATCAGTAGTAGAGAAAATGCTAGAATCTATTATTATAAAAGGATGGGATAAGCAGACATCTGGTTGTCAATGATTTGATTAACTATAGTCAACATAGATTTGGGAATGCGAAGTTATGTTTAAAGAACAAAGGACAATACAGCACAGGAACAGGTCCTTCCACCCTCCAAGCCTGCAATGATGCATTTTGCCCTTCCATACTAAAACTGTCTTCACTTACAGGATCCTTATCCCTCTACACCCTTCCTATTCACGTATTTGTCCAGTGCTTCTTGAATGCTGATATTGTGTCTGCTTCCAACACTTCCTCTGACAGTATGTTCCAGGCATTCACCATCCTTTGTGTGAGAAATGTGTCTTGCACATCTCCTTTAAACTTCCCCCTTCGTGTCCCCTCGTAATTGACCCTTCCACCCTGGGAAAAAGCCTCATTTTCCACTCTATCCATGCCATTCATAATCTTATAAACTTCTATTATGTCACCCCTCACCCTCCTGCATTCCGGTGAAAACAAACCCAGTCTATCCAACCTCTCTCAGAGCTAAAACCTCCTGCACGAGCTAACATTCGGATAAATCTTTTCTGTACCCTCTCTAAAACATCCACATGCCTCTGGTAGTGTGGTGACCAGAACTGTACGCAATATTCCAAGTGTGGCCTAAAGTTCTGTAAAGCTGCAGCAGAACTTGCCAATCTTGATACTCAATATCCCTTCCAACGAAGGCAAGCATGCCATTGGCCTTTCTTATTATCTTATGTACCTGCACTACCATCTTCAGTGATCTGTGGACCTGCACACCCATATCTCTCTGCACATCAATACGCCTAAGGGTTCCGCCATTCACTGCATAATTTCCACCTATACTTGACCTTCCAAATGGATCACCTCACATTTGTCCGGACTAAACTGTACCTACTTTTTTTTATCTGCCCATGCCTCCAAATGATCTACATCCTGTGTATCCTCTGACACTATCTACAACTTCACCAATCTTTGTATCATCTACAAACTTAATAATTAGACCAGCTATGGTTTTCCTCCAAATCATTTATGTACATCACGAACAGCAGAGATCCCAGAACTGATCCCTGTGGAACACCACGAGTCACAATCCTCTATTCTGAAAAGGATCCTTCCACCACTACCCTCTATCTCCGATGACTAAGCCAGTTTTGTATCTACCTTGCCAGCACCTTCTGGACCAGTCTGTCAAGAGGAACCTTGTCAAAGGCTTTACTGAAGTCCATGTGGACAACAACAAATGTTTCTTCCTCAAATCATCTTCTTCATCTCCTCAAAAAACTCAATCAACTTAGTGAGACATGACCTCCCCCACACAAAACCATGCTGTCTATTCCTAATCCTTTCTTCTAAATAGTTATCAATCTTGTCCCTAAGATTCTGTTCCAATAATTTCCCTAACACTGACAGGAGGCTCACAGGCCTGTAACTTCCTGGATTATCCCAGCTACCCTTCTTAAACAATGGGGCAACATTTTCTAGTCCTCTGGGACCTCACTAGTGGCCAGAGAGGATATAAAGATGTCAGTCAACGCTTCAGCAATTTGTTCTCTTGCCTCCCTCAATATTCTGGGACGAGGGAAGTTAAGAAACATATAAAGTTAAAAGAGAAAAAGTATAACATAGCAAAGATAAGTGGGAAAACTGAGGACTGGGAAGCTTTTAAAGAGCAACACAGGATTACTAAGAAGGAAATACGCAGAGGAAAAATGAGGTACGAAGGTAAACTGGCCAATAATATGAAGGAGGATAGTAAAAGCTTTTTTAGGTATGTGCAAGGCAAAAAAAATGGTTAGGACTAAAATTAGGCCCTTGAAGACAGAAACAGGGGAATATATTACGGGGAACAAAGAAATGGCAGAAGAATTAAATGGGTACTTCAGATCTGTGTTCACTGGGCAAGACACAAGCAATCTCTGAGGTAACAGTGGCTGAAGGACCTGAATTTAAGGGAATTTATATTTGCCAGGAATTGGTGTTGGAGAGACTGTTAGGTCTGAAGGTTGATAAGTCCCCGGGGCCTGATGGTCGACATCCCAGGGTACTGAAGGAGGTGGCTCGGGAAATTGTGGATGATTATTTTCCAGAGTTCGATAGATCCGGGGTCGGTTCCTGAGAATTGGAGGGTGGCTAATATTATACCACTTTTTAAGAAAGGTGGGAGAGAGAAAGCAGGAAATTATAGACCAGTTAGTCTGACCTCAGTGGTGGGAAAGATGCTGGAGTCTATTATAAAGGATTAAATTACGGCACATCTGGATAGTACTAACAGGATAGGACAGAGTCAGCATGGATTTATGAAGGGGAAATCATGCTTGACTAATCTTCTGGAATTTTTTGAGGATGTAACTCTGAAGATGGACGAAGGAGATCCAGTAGATGTAGTGTACCTGGACTTTATCAAAAGCTTTCTGAAAGTCCCACACAGGAGATTAGTGAGTAAAATTAGGGTGCATGGTATTGGGGGCAAAGTACGAGATTGGATTGAAAATTGGTTGGCTGATAGGAAACAAAGGGTAGTGATAAACGGCTCCATTTCGGAATGGCAGGCAGTGACCAGTGGGGTACCGCAGGGATCTGGGCTGGGACCGCAGCTTTTTACAATATATGTTAATGATATAGAAGATGGTATCAGCAATAACATTAGCAAATTTGCTGATGATACAAAGCTGGGTGGCAGGGTGAAATGTGATGAGGATGTTAGGAGATTACAGGGTGACCTGGACAAGTTAGATGAGTGGCAGGTGCAGTTTAATGTGGATAAATGTATGGTTATCCACTTTGGTGGCAAGAACAGGAAGGCAGATTACTACCTAAATGGAATCAATTTAGGGGTAAAGGGGCAGTACAGAAAGATCTGGGTGTTCTTGTACACCAGTCAATGAAGGCAAGCATGCAGGTACAGCAGGTCGTGAAGAAGGCTAATAGCATGCTGCCCTTCATTACAAGAGGAATTGAGTATAGAAGCAAAGAGGTGCTTCTGCAGCTGTACAGGGCCCTGGTGAGACCACACCTGGAGTACTGTGTGCAGTTCTGGTCTCCAAATTTGAGAAAAGACATTCTGGCTATTGAGGAAGTGCAGCGTAGATTCACGAGGTCAATTCCTGGAATGGCAGGATTACCTTACAATGAAAGACTGAAGCGACTGGGCTTGTATACCCTTCAGTTTCGAAGATTGAGAGGGGATCTGATTGAGACGTATAAGATTATGAAAGGATTGGACACTCTGGCAGCAGGAAACATGTTTCCACAGATTGGTGAGTGCTGAAGCAGAGGACACAGCTTAAAATTCTGGGTAGACTATTTAGGACAGAGATGAAGAGAAACTTCTTCACCCAGAGAGTGGAGACTGTGTGGAATGCTCTGCCCCAGAGGACAGTGGAGGCCCACTCTCTGGATTCATTTAAGGAGTTGGATAGAGCTCTCAAAGATAGTGGAATCAAGGATTATGGAGATAAGGCAGGAGGATCTCAACTACCTCTTCCGGCTCCACACGGATTCCCTTCTTTGTCCTCGAGTAGACCAATCCTTTGCCCGGCTACATTTTTGCATTGTATATAAAAAACCTTGGGATTCTGCTTAATCCTGTTTGCTAGTGACTCAACATGACTCTTTTTAGCCCTTCGAATTCCTTGTTTAGGATCTTTCCTACTTTCCTTATATACTTCATGGGCTTCATTAGTTCCTATCCTCGTAGACATTACATATCCTTCCTTTTTCATTTTGACCAAGACCATAATATCCCTGGTCATCCAAGGTTCACCTAACTTGCCATACCTAGCTTTCATTCTCGTAGGAACATGCTGCTCCTGAATTCTGATCAACTCCTGTCTGAAATACTCCCACATGTCAAATGTGGATTTACCCTCAAACAGCTGCCTCCAATCAACACTCTCCAGTTCCTGTTTAATATTGTTTTAATTTGCTTTCCTCCAATTTAACATCTGCATCCGAGGACTGCTGTTATGCCTATCCACAAGTATCTTCAAACTCATGGTAATATGGTCACTACTCCCGAAATGCTCCCCCACTGAAACTTAACTCACCTGGCCTGGCTCATCTCACAAAAGTAGGTCCAGGGGTATAACCCTTTTCCAGGTTGGACTAATGACATACTGTGTCAAGAAACCCTCCCAAATGGGGCTTAGAAATTCTACTCCATCCAAGCCTCTAACATGGAGTGCCAGGGGAAGTTAAAATCATAAAATTTAACAGGCTTTTGAGAAGATCAGGCAATATCCTGATCAATCTCCTTTTCGCCCTGTACAGTGCAATCACATCTTTGCTATTCTGCAGTGAGCAGGCCTGCATACAATACTCCAACAGTGGCTGAACTAACCTGATATATGACACCATCGTAACGTCCTTGTCATAGAAGTCTACAGTATGGAAACAGGCCATTCACCCAACTTGTCCATGCTGCCCACTCTTCAGTATTATTCTATTCCCATTTGCCTGCATTTGGTCCATCTCTCTCCATACCGCTCCCATCCATGTTCTTATCTAAATATTGCTTAAATAACAAAATTGTACCAGCCTCTACCAGTATCTCTGGCAGCCCATTCCAGACAATCACCAACCTGTGTGAAAAAAAAATGCCCCTCCTGATCTTCTTGTATCTTGTACCTTAAATCTATGCCCTCTAGTTAAACTTGAGGGGGCTGAGAAGATATTTACAGGTGTATGGCCAGATTGGAGAGCTTGAGTGACAGGAAGAGGCTGAATAGGTTGGGGCTTTTTTCCCTTGAGTGGAGGCTAAAGGGTAACCTCACAAAAGGTTTATAAAATCATGAGGGGCATGGATAGGGCAAACAGCCAAGGCCTTTTTCCCAGGCTAGGGAAAACTAGAGGGCACAGATTTAAGGTGAGGGGGAAAAGATTCAAAAGGGACGTGAGGGCAACTTTTTCACGCAGAGGGTGATGTGTGCATAGAATGAGCTGCCAGAGGAAGTAGTGGAGGCTGGTATAATTACAAAATTTAACAGGCACCAGGATGCGTTGAGAGGAATATGGGCCAAATGGTGGGCAACAGAACTATATCAGTTTAGAATATCTGGTCGGTGCAGATCAGTTGGACCGAAGATGTCCCCGAACTTCTTTATGACTCCACATTACAAATAAAATTGATAAAGGACCGCCAATGGAAGCAGTACACTCCTTTTCAGAACATTTTAAACGGAGGTTTAATAAAGAGGGAATGAACTGGCGTGGACTAAGGATTGACTAATAGACATAAAATAGTAAGAGTAAATGGGTCATTATTGCATTGGCAGACTGTAACTAGTGGGGTACAGCAAGGATCAGTACTCGTGTCCCAGCTATTCTCAGTATAAACCAATGATTTGGAGGCAGGGACCAAACGTAATATTTCCAAATTTACAGGTTAGTCAAAGCTAAATGGGAATGTGTGCAGTGAGGAGTGTGTACATGAGGCTTCAGGAAGTTTTGGACAGGTTTACTGCATGGGCAAAAACATGGCAGATGGAATATTAGATTACATTACATTACATTACAGTGTGGAAACAGGCCCTTCGGCCCAACAAGTCCACACCGACCCGCCAAAGCGCAACCCACCCATACCCCTACATTTACCCCTTTAATCTAACACTACGGGCAATTTAGCATGGCCAATTCACCTGATCCGCACATCTTTGGACTGTGGGAGGAAACCGGAGCACCCGGAGGAAACCCACGCAGACACGGGGAGAATGTGCAAACTCCACACAGTCAGCCGCCTGAGTCGGGAATTGAACCCGCTGTGAGGCAGCAGTGCTAACCACTGTGCCACCGTGCCGCCCAATATAATGTGACAAAATGTGAAGTGATCCACTTTGATGGGGAAACAAATGGGCAGAGAACTTATTAAATGGCAAGTTAGAAAATGTAGATGTACAAAAGGATCTAGGGCTCCTTGTACACAAGTTACTGAAAGTTGTAGTAAATTAAGAGCAATGTTAGCCTTTATTGCACAGTGATGAGAATGAGTGTAGTGGAGTCTTTCTTCAATTGTATAGCAGCTTGGTTAGACTGATTTAGAGCACCTGTAATCTTGGTCTCAATATCTTAACAAAAGATTATTGTCATAGAGGAAATAAAAGAAAGGTTCACAAAACTTGTTCCCAATTTGGCAGAACTCTTCTATGAAGAGAGTGTGCACACATTGGGCCTGTAACTCTACAGTTTCCAAGAATGAGGAATAATCTCATGGAAATCTATAAAATACTTAAAGGGATAGACAGTGTAGATGTGGATAAGAGGGTTCCCCTGGATGCACAGTCTAGGACCAGGTGTATAATGTGTAAATAAGGTATAATGCCATTTCGTTCCAAGATGAGGAGAATTTTTTTTTAAAACTCTGAGGATTATGAACGTTTGGAATTCTCTAACATACAGGGTTTTTGAATATTCTCAGTCTTTGAGAATATTCAAAGGTGGATAATGATAGATTTCTTTTTACCAATGGCATATAGGATTATGGGGTGCAAAAAAAGGTACAGGAGTGTTCAGTCAGTCATCATTGTATTCAGTGATGCAACAGGCTAGAATGGGCTGACCTTATAACCTACCTATTTGCAACAAATGACAACTCTTAAGTACAGAAACCTGGTCTACTTTTCACAGAATTATAGAACCCTACATAATAGAAGCAGGCCATTTGGCCCAGTAAGTCCGCACTGAATCTCCGAATAGCATCCTATCCTATCCCCATAACCCTGCATTTCCCATGACCAATTCCATGCATATCCCTGGACACCATGGGCAATTTAGCATGGCCAATCCACCTAACGTGCACATCTTTGCACAGTAGTCAGAAACTGGAGGACTCAGAGGAAATCTATGTAGACACAAGGAGAATGTGCAAACTCCACATAGACACTTGCTTGAGGCTGGAATTGAACCCAGATCCCTGATACTGAGGAAATAGTACTAACCACTGAATCCATAAGACATTAAACTGAGGGGTTTTGCATACTTAGACAAAATCTTCAAGGCGCGCGCGACTATCCCCGGGAATGGTGGAACTGGATTTCCAGCATGTTGCTCTGGTGAACCAACCTATTCTTCCAGCATTATTAAAGTTAGTCATAGAAAACATCAAAGCATATGATAGCAAGTTTAAACAGACATGCGGCCTAGTCATCGGGTTTGAGCCAAGGCATGACTTGATCATCCCGGCAGCTGCCTACTCTGTCAATACCTGGAATACTCTGACCCTTTGCACAGCTTCTTTCCTGGTGACAGTGCTCGCACATCAAGGCCATTCTCTGACTTTCGCTTCATCTGTGAAAAGAGAATGAGAATTTGAGAAAACAAATTTAGGTCTGCTGAGTACACCAGTTAACACAGGAAAAACAACAGGAAATGGGATATTAATAGGACTCTTGGTTTGTCATAAACTATCCTACAAAGGGCAAATCAAATAAACAGAAACAGGACTCAGAGTTAATTGTTCCTGACAACTACAAATAACTCCTAATAGCCATTCATCCAGACTGTTAATTGTTTTAAACAATAATCACTCAGTAATCTTTTCTGTAAAACAAGACAGATAGGAAATGTTGACCAGGGAAGCACTTCTTGTATGAGATCTATTACAAAGCAGACCTGTAGATACTCCATCCTTTGCAGCAATTTCATGCAAGTCTTTTATAATCAACCTGAAAATGTGTTGCTGGAAAAGCCCTGAGGAAGGGCTTATACCTGAAACGTCGATTCTCCTGCTCCTTGGATGCTGCCTGACCTGCTGCGCTTTTCCAGCAACACATTTTCAGCTCTGATCTCCAGCATCTGCAGCCCTCACTTTCTCCTTTTATAATCAACCTCCAAGAGAAACAAAAAGCAGCTGATTTAGTGGGGTTATATGTAGTCTCAACCTGTAAAGTGACTTATTTAAATACTAGTAGCCCATTTAACAAGCTCTTGTAAACAATGTGGTGAGCCTTTCAGCAGAAAGCACTACAACGGAACATAGGCTGTATTTACAAACCGGAATGTCAGAACCGATCAGTCTACTCAGCTTCTCATATGCTACAGCTCTTAGTGACCCCATGTCTGAAACATGAACCTCTCTTAGCAAATTTTCAGTTTTGTTGCAAAATGATAAATCCTTATGTATTCTAGGGATAAAGGTCCTGTTCAACTCCATTCCTCAGAAAATGCTATACTTTTAATGCATTTTGTCTTTATATAGTTCCGTAAATGAAATGCTTTGACATACAATCATTCTGAAATTTAGTCTGCGTTATATTGGCTGTAATTTTGCACATATTAGGATCCCAAAAACAGCTAACATAGGGGCAATCTATTAAATCTGGTTTTGGTTAAAAGAAATATGTCTGAAATACTCTGGACAACCACAGCAGAGGAGTTTGATTGTCCATCAAGTCTGTTCCAGGTTGGAGAGATGTGTAATGACAGCATTCCTGTTCCCAGCACTAGCCTCGCAGTCCTGCAACCCATTCTCCTCACTCCCTTTTCAAGGATTTGTCTGATTCTATTTGAAAGCTACAGTATGATTGAATTTGCCTTCACAATCCTTTCAGGCAGTGGATTCTAGATTATAAAATCTCATGCAAAGAAAATTCTTATCCCTTCTGCAATTTTATTGCCAATTGTTCATCATGCACTCTGTGCCAGAACAGTCGAACCTTTGACCACTTCATGACTTATTTTGACTGCCAACCCTCCATTTCCAATCCACCCATTCAGATCCATTTTCCACTGTCATTTGCACACCCTCTCAAAATAGCTCAATAAAACCAAGAGTTGCAAATGTTAGAGATCTGCAACAAAAAAACGAAATTGCTGGAGAAACTCAAAAGATCTGGCAGCATCTGTGGGAACAAAAACACAGTTAGCGTTTCAAGCCCAGTGAAACATTAACTTTGCTTTTCTTCCACAGGTGCTGCCACACTTAGAACATAGAATGTTACAGAGCAGAGTTTCTCCATCAATTTCTGTTTTCATTCTCTCAAAGTAGTTAATGGGCTGAACAAAAATCAGAAATTTAAGCAAAATACTACAGACGCTGGAAACCTGAAATTAAGTGCTTGAAGAAGTTTGGGAGAAGATTTGTAGCTCGGGTGCTCGTTGTTGTTGTGGTTCTGTTCGCCGAGCTGGAAATTTGTGTTGCAGATGACACCTTTGTAATCATCAAAAAACACAGAAATAGAGAACACACACCAGATCATCAACGCCACACTCACAGGAATCTGATTCACTAGAGAGGAAGAAAAGGACAACCAACTCCCATTCCTAGACGTGATGGTACAGAGAACACCGAACGGAGAATTCACCACAAAGGTATACAGGAAAGCCACACACACAGACCAAGTCCTGAACTACGAAAGCAACCACCCCAACATGGAGTTCAACCCTGCCAAATGTGAGGTTGTCCATTTCGGAAAGACAAATAAGAATGCGGAATACAGGGTTAACGGTAGTGTTCTTAGTGAAGTGGAGGAACAGAGGGATCTTGGGGTCTATGTTCATAGGTCTTTGAAAGTTGCCACTCAGGTGGATAGAGCTTGTAAGAAGGCCTATGGTGTATTAGCGTTCATTAGCAGAGGGATTGAATTCAAGAGTCGTGAGGTGATGTTGCAGCTGCACAGGACTTTGGTAAGGCCACATTTGGAGTACTGTGTGCAGTTCTGGTCGCCTCACTTTAGGAAAGATGTGGAAGCCTTGGAGAGGGTACAGAGGAGATTTACCAGGATGTTGCCTGGAATGGAGAATAGGTCGTACGAGGATAGGTTGAGAGTGCTAGGCCTTTTCTCATTGGAACGGCGAAGGATGAGGGGTGACTTGATAGAGGTTTATAAGATGATCAGAGGAATAGATAGAGTAGACAGTCAGAAAATTTTTCCCGGGTACAACAGAGTGTTACAAGGGAACATAAATTTAAGGTGAAGGGTGGAACGTATAGGGGGGATGTCAGGGGTAGGTTCTTTACCCAGAGAGTGGTGAGGGCATGGAATGCGCTGCCTGTGGGAGTGGCAGAGTCAGAATCATTGATGACCTTTAAGTGGCAATTGGATAGGTACATGGATGGGTACTTAATCTAGGTTAGAAGTTCGGCACAACATCGTGGGCCGAAGGGCCTGTTCAGTGCTGAATTGTTCTATGTTCTACAGAAAGGTTGCCAGGATTCGGGGAGGGAAACCCTTTGTGAAACTTCCTGAAATTGCCAAAATATGTGGAAATTCAGCCAAGGTATTCCACAAGTTTGACACCTCGGGAGCGATGAGTTAGACTGGTAGTCAATCTGATGAACATCGAGTTTAACACTGGATGATGTGAAGAAAATCTATTGCCTTTCACAATCTTGAGATATCACCAGAATGCACTGGAGTTACCAAAGTACTTTTTAATCAAAGAAAATACACCATTCAGGTCTCCTTCAAGTCTACTCTGCATGGCACTCATCCACAGATTCAATCAATAAGCACATCGACCTGGACCCAATATACCGGCCACTGCAACGGACAGCTGGAACTGACAACCGGAAGCGACAGGGACAGGCCACTATAAATGCCGGAGGAAACATCACAGAAGCGCTTCACAGGAGGCTCCCAAGCACTGAGGATGTCACCTAGACAGGGGACGAAACGTCATGCAACACAAATTCCTAGCTCGGCGAACAAAACCACAACAACAGTGCTTGAAAAACTCAGGTCATTTGGCAACAACTGTGTAGAGGGAAAGAGTTTCAAGTTGAACATGATTTTTTGTAACTGAAATGGGTTTGGAAAATGGCTTTTCAAAATATTTCTGATAGCAGCAGAGGAAGAGCAAAGGGAATAAATGATGTACAAAGAGAGGAGAAAGAATAGGAGAAGAATGCAGGAAAAAAAAATGGAGGACAGATAACATACGGTCAAGTTCTGAAATTGTGGAATTCAATGTTGAGTCTGTGCAGCTGTAAAATGCCCAAGTGGAAAATGAGGTGTTGGTCCTTGAATTTGCATCATGGTCGTTCGAACGTTGCAGCAGGGCCAGGTCAGAAATATTAGCGTGAGAGCAATATGGTTTATTGAAACAGCCAAGAACTGGAAAGGTCAGGGTCACTTCAGTGCACAAAGTGGTGGTGTTCAGAAAAACAGGTGCCCCCTTTTTTGGTCTTGCCAACGTAAAAGGATGGTGACTGGCAAATGAAGTAGACAAGATTGAAAGAAGTGAATTGCTGCTTTACCTGGAAGGTGTTTGGGGCCTTGAATAGTTGGCGAATGGATAAATGTCATAACTGCTCTAATTTGAAGGCATGAACGAAAGCAGGTTGTCCCAGAGAGAATAGTTCCTGTGAATGCTACCAGTGGAGAGGAGTGGGAATGTGAGAGTGGTGGTGGCATCCTGCTCAAGGTGGTAGAGATGATGGAGGATGATTGCTTGAATACGGAGACAGTGGGTTGGAAAGTGAGGACAGGGGAACTCTATCGTTGTTTGGAAAGGAAGAGAAGAGATGAAGAAAGAAGTGCAGGAGATAGGTCAGTCATGATTGAGGGCTCAGTCAACCATGCAACAGGCTTGCGAGTAAGCTATCGGTCTAAAGGACAAAGGCGTTACAGGAACACAGAAATTATCTGAGTGACAGGAAACAGTAATGGTCAATAGATATTTTTTGGGCTTGGACAAGGCTCAAAGTGGAGTTCCCTGGGAATTGGTTGAAACTTCTGCTTATGTTGATGCAGATTCATGATCTGGACCTTGATGTGCAAGGGGCAATTTCATAGTTTGCAGATGACACACAAGTTGGGAGACTTGCAAACTGTCAGGCCAGAATAGTCTGGAACTCAAAAAGGACATTAAGTTGGTGAAGTGGGCAAACAGGTGATGGATGAAGTTCAATGCATAAAAAAAGTGAGGTGCTACAATGTGGTTGGCAGAACATTGAAAGACAATATAGGGGGTACAATACTGAAGGGAGTGCCAGATCAGAGTGTATAAGTGCACAGATTACTAAAGGTGGCAGGACTGGTGGAGAGACTGTGCTCGTAAAATAAAAGAATGAGAGGGCATAGATTTAAAGTGATGTGCAAAAGGAACAAACATGATACAACAAAAAACAAAAAAAACACTCACACAGGGGGGAAGTTAGGGTCTGGAATGCCCTGCTTGGAAATGTGATGAAGCCAATCTAGGCATTCAAGAAGGCATTGGACTGCATGTGGTGGTACGAGTTGGGGGTAGAAAATCCTCTGTTGAGGAAAATTGAGGTCATGTAAGAGGCAGCCTAGTGGAAGATGGCATCATTGGAACAGATGCAATGGAGACAGCGAAACTGATAGAATGGAATCCCTGCAGGAACCAGGGAGTGAGGCGGTGTAGTCAAAGTAACTGTGGGAGTCCGTGGGCTTATAATGGGTAGAGGTGGACATCAGAGCCTTAGAAATTCAAAGTGATATCAAGGAAGAGGTGGACTCGGTCAAGCTGAGAGAAGGACAGAAATTGGAAAAAATTATCAGTTTTGTTTCTAACTCCAGACAAGAGCAGGAAGCAACAAAGACATCTTTGATATATTGGGGAAAGAGCTGTGGATGGGCTGACAAGTTCCCAGCACCTGACATCCTGCATCCTTAGTTCCTCAGGGGAAGTGGCTACAGGAACAGTGGTTGCAATCTTCCAAAAGCACTAAATGTAAATGCAAGTTCTTTTTTGATCCTAATTCTATGCAGCGGAGTCAATTATCAACATGATCCTTTGAGCTTTGAGTTATCTATAAAACAGGGAAACAACTTCTCAGAAAATTTAGTTTGTGAAATTAATTAATTGTAGATCGGTGACAAATTGTGTGGCAGGATAGAAATAGAACGTGGAACATAGAACATTACAGCGTAGTACAGATCCTTCAGCCCTTGATGCTGCACTGACATGTGAAACCAATCTTAAGCACATCTAACCTACACTATTTCATTTTCATCCATATGTCTATCCAATGATCATTTAAATGCCCTTAAAGTTGGCAAGTATACTACTTGCTGAGTAAAGAAACCACCTCTGACATCTGTCCTATATCTATCACCCCTCAATTTAAAGCTATGTCCCTTCATGCTAGCCATCACCATCCGAGGAAAAAAGGTTCTCACTGTCCACCCTATGTCTTAATTAAGTCACCTCTCAACCTTCTTTTCTCTAACGAAAAATACCTCAAGTCCCTCAGCCTTTCCTTGTAAGGCCTTCCCTCCATAGCAGGCAACATCTTGGTAAATCTCCTCTGAACCATTTCCAAAGCTTCCACATCCTGCAGTGACCAGAACTGTACACAATACCCCAAACGTGACTGCACCAGAGTTTTGGACAGCTGCAACATGACCGTGTCTCTCCGAAACTCAATCCCTCTACCAATAAGAGCTAACACACTGTATGCCTTCTTAACAACCTTATAAACTTGGGAGGCAACTTTCAGGGATCTATGCACATGGACGCAGATCTCTGCTCACCTACATGACCAAGAGCAAATGTCACTGGGCTAGCAATTTCACAGGCCCAGACTACTTCTCTTAAGAATACAAGTTAGAATCCCACAGTTAATAAATCTGGTCTCATTTATGGTGATTAGGAAACACAAATGATTCTGATAAAAATACATCAGATTCACTCATGACCTTTAGGAAAGAAATTCTGCCATTCGTAAAGGGACTATAGGATGCAGTGAGAAAGCATGAACATAGCACTGAATAGGTTGATCAGCCATGATCTTATCAAATTGCTGAGCAGGTCCAAAGGGCTGAATGGTTTACTATTGTTCCTATTTCCTGCTATTCAGAGTGGGAGCAACGCACAGATTCCCACTTTGAATCACATTTCTTGGAGAGGCAAGTTCTCAATTAAGACAACTGCATGGTGCTGTGTTTGAATTGTGATGACTGCCTCTGAAGCAGCAACCAGAAACAAACGTTTCTCATACACAAGTTGAAACAAAACTTCCTCTCAATTAGAGGAAATCCAAGGCTCAGTTCTATGAATCCGCATATTCAGCTCAACCTTCCCAGCTGTTTTGAAGCAATGTGTTCTCAGTTAAGTGATAGCACTCTACTGGCCCACATCATCCTACAATAGAACAATACTGGAGATCAGAGTCGAGATTAGAGTGGTGCTGGAAAAGCAGAGCAAGTCAGGCAGCATCCGAGGAGCAAGAAAATTGACATTTCGGGCAATTCCTGATGAAGGGCTTTTGCCCGAAATGTTAATTTTCCTGCTCCTCACATGCTGCCTGACCTGCTGTGCTTTTCCAGCACCACTCTAATCTAATTATTGTTCTCTCAGCTTTCACTCACGAAATATACCACAGACATTGACCTCAAATATAGCATGTTGCATTAGAAAGTGTCATTTTACATAGTTTCTTAATTAACCGATACATCATGAAGTCAAACTGAGTTTATCTCCCAGTCAGGCACAACTGACAGGAATATAAATATTACCAGCCAAGCAGTACTGTTAATCTTTGTCGTAAGCAATAGACTGAACCAAGAATTATGGATAAGGAAACAACCCAAAATGTTAACTCTACTTCTGCTTTTGTTCAAGATCTAAGCATTTTCCTTTAGTTTTTTTGATTTTTCAAGAGACGTGAGCATCACTGTGGGCGGCACGGTGGCACAGTGGTTAGCACTGTTGCCTATAGCGCCAGAGACACTGGTTCAATTCCCGCCTCTGGCGACTGACTGTGTGGAGTTTGCACGTTCTCCCCGTGTCTGCATGGGTTTCCTCCGGGTGCTCCGGTTTCCTCCCACAGTCCAAAGATGTGCAGGTCAGGTGAATTGGCCATGCTAAATTGCCTGTAGTGTTCGGTATAGGGGTAAATGTAGGGGTATGGGTGGGTTGTGCTTTGGCGGGTCGGTGTGGACTTGTTGGGCCGAAGGGCCTGTTTCCACACTGTAATGTAATCTAATCTTAAAAAAAACCCAACATTTGTTGCTAATGACTAACTGGCCTTAAAAGGTTGAGATGAGCTATCTTTATAAAACACTAAGCAAAGATTATGGATGTTGGAAATTTGAAACAAAAACAGAAACCACAGCTGTCTATCAGATATATGTGAACCCACAGTGCTTTAGGAAGGGAATGCCAGGTCTTTTACACAGTGACAGTGAGAAAACAGCAATATAATTATAAGTTAGGATGGTATTTGGCTAGGAGGAAAAATTCAACATTGCCAGATTTGAAAACCTCATGACCTACATCCTGTGGATGAACATTGAACAGAAACTGACTGAGTTCAAAGCAGTTCAGACACTGCAGATTCAATGGTAACTAACTCAGTGCCAACTCCTCTAACCTTGCTCACCTTCCATAAATCAAGTGAGGTGGAAACATCCACACTTACCTGGATAAGTATGGTAAGGCAAACCACACAAGAATTATACAGTTAGCAGTAGGGCCTTGTTAACCATTTCAATAGTTAGTTAAGCTAATTCACGTCATTTATTTTTGTCTGCATTTTAGTGTAAAAATAAAGTGTTTTATTTAATGTCGATTAATTTGACCAATCAAATTGCACCTGGATTGCAACACCTTACACTTACCTTTAAAATAAGAAAACAACTGCCCTCTTAATATATTTTGAGGGGGTTTAGTCTGGTCCATAGTAATGGACAATAGAAAGCTACATCAGTTTATCAAATGGACTGAGAGAAATAAATTCTAGACTTGTACCTGTTCGAAGTGGGAATGTTTGGAGCAAGGCTCAGAGATGTAAGGAAATGCTTGACAGTAAAGTAGGAGTTCAGGGTCAGCCAGCAGAACTAGAGGGCTGGTGACAACTCTGCATCAAAGAATGCATAGCTTTGTCACCAATCAACTTTAAGCAATTCTGCCCTCAATACCTAACTGCAGCAACTCCTTCGACATCAGCCTGGCAATCACTTTCAATCCTCTCCTGAATTACACTGCATTTGATGGGGAGTGTTGAGATTGATTTAGTTGGTATATAACCCATCTGGATTTCACATAAGATGGACACTGGATGCAGAAATGGTTGGGGCTTACTTGTTCCGCATCAACGATTTTCACTCAGGCAATCATAAAATTTATTATTTTTAAAAATCTTATTTATTAAGTCAGTCAGAGAATACAACGTTGGAGAGAAAAGCACTGCATGACTCATTGCTGTGTGTAATCAGCCAGGTCATAGAGACATGCATAACCCATTAGCTTTGTGCCCGAAACGTCGATTCTCCTGTTCCTTGGATGCTGCCTGACCTGCTGCGCTTTTCCAACAACACATTTTCAGCTACCCATCACTTAATGCAACTTTAACACCATGAAACCCAACATACTGCATTACGTATATTGAGTGAAACAGATTATAAATGAAATCTCATTACTACTATTAATTTAGAGCAAAAAATGACAAAAACAGAGGAACCTCAAGTATCCAAAGGACACAGTAGGGCAGTATTTCAGTTGGGTAAATCGAATGCCAGGAAACAGTTTAGCCAATCATCAGGACCTTGCGGGATAATCAGATATTCGGATAACCGAATGCTGGTTAATCGCGATTCCTCTGTATTGTGCATGTTGAGTACCTCAATTTTTAAAATATTTCTTGTTAATATTTTTCTTCACAGAAGCCATGAAGACGATGAATACTCAGTATAACGCTGCATCTGGATACAAATTCACATAAATAATGCTTATTTTATAGTGTTATAATTATTTGGCAGGATATCCCAAGTTAGTTGAACCCTGCATTTGTTTTTTTTTAACATGGTAAATAAAGTATTAAAGTAGGACAGTCTTACTACAAATGTACAGGGCTTTAGACTGCACTTGGGAGGACTGCATGTGGTTCTGGTCTCTTTACACAAGAGAAATAAGTGCATTCAAAGCAGTTCAAAGAATCCAAATGCAAGAAGCAGTAGGCTATTTGGACCCTCAAGCCTGCTCTGCCATTCAACAAAATTGCAGTCGGTCTGCCCCAACCTCAACCCTTCTTTTGTGCCAGGTCAACATAGTTGGAAACTTCCTGATATTTCTAAACATAAAAACACAAAAGAGGGGTATGCCATTCAGCCCCTCAAGCCTACTCTGCCATTTGGTATGACCATGGCTGATCACCCAACTCAATATCCTGTTCCTGTTTTCTCCCTCATGTCCTTGGATCCATTCAGGCACATGAATCATATGTAACTCCTTCCTAAAAATCATTCAATTGTTTTGGCTTCAATTGTTTTCTGTGACAGAAATTTCCAAAGGCTTTCTACTCCCTTGGAAATTTCTCATCTCAGTCTGAAATGGCCTACCTCATAGAATGAGACTTCTGGTTCATGATAGGGGAATTACAGGAAGAATGTTCGCAGTCTCATCCTGTTATAATTTTGTATGTTTGTACGAGATTTCCTGATTTTTCTATTTTCACTTTATTTTTTCTTCTTTAATCAATCCCTTGGTTCTCCTTTGCCGACTTCTGAACTGTTCCCAATCTTCAGGTCCATTGTTTTATCTTGCCAATTTCTATGCTTCTTCCCTTGCAAGCCATGGCTTGCCACAGCTCCTTGTGCTCTTGCATCAGATGATAATTTTCATAGTTCACCCATTCACTCTTTGAATGTTTGCCATTGCCTATTTATGGTCCTTCCTTTCAGTAACAATTCCCAAACCTTCATAGACAACTTATGCCTCATACCACCATAGGTTCCCTTAATAGCATACAAGACCCTCATCTCAGAAGCAACTGCCTCACTTTCCACCTTGATGGAAAATTCTTTCCCATTATGATCACACATCCCCGAAGGGGTCGCTCACAACTATATTACCAATTATTCGATTCTCATTGCATAATCTAAAGTAATCTGTTCTCCAGTTGGTTCCTCCAAGTATTGATCCAGAAAACCATCCCTTCGCTGTGGTGCCAATCAAGCAGGTGACTTTGTCCTGGATAGTGTCAAGCTTCTCGGGTGTTGTTGGAACTGCACTCATCCAGGCAAGTGGGGAGTATTTTATCACATTCATGACATTTGTCTTGTAGATTGTGGACAGGCTTTAGAGAGTCAGGAGATGAGTTATTCACTGCAGCATTCCTAGCCTCTGACTTGCTTTTGCAGCCACTGTATGATAATTGGTAGTCCAGTTCAGTTCAGTTTCTGGTCGATAGTAATCTTCCCCCCCCACCAAGGATGTTGATACTCAGACTGAGAGTTTGTGATGCCAATGAATGTCAAGGGGTGATAATTAGATTCTCAAGTGTTGGACATGATCATTGCCTGGTAATTGTCACTCGCCACTTATCAGCCCAAGTTGATAAAATATGGTGAAAGAAAAGTCACAGCAGATCAGGTAGCATCCGAGGAGCAAGAGTCAACGTATCCGGCATGACCCATCACCAGTCCTGATGTGCTTCTTCCTTCACCACACTATATCAAATCTGACTCTCCAGTATCTTCAGCCCTCACTATCTCATACTTGTCAGTCCAAGCCTGATTATTGTCCAGGTCTTGTTGCGTTTCAACATGGACTGCTTCAGAGAATGGTGCTGAATATTATCCAAGCGAAGAACCCCACTTCTAACCTTGTGATCAAAGAAAGGTCATTGATAGAACATAGAACAATACAGCACAGAACACGTCCTTCGGCCCACGATGTTGTGCCGAACATTTGTCCTAGCTAAGTACCTATCCATGTACCTATCTAATTACCGCTTAAAGGTCACCAATGATTCTGACTCTGCCACTCCCACAGGCAGCGCATTCCATGCCCCCACCACTCTATGGGTAAAGAACCTACCCCTGACATCTCCCCTATACCTTCCACCCTTCACCTTAACTTTATGTCCCCTTGTAACACTCTGTTGCACCCGGGGAAAAAGTCTCAGACTGTCTACTCTATCTATTCCCCTAATCATCTTATAAACCTCTATCAAGTCACCCCTCATCCTTCGCCGTTTCAATGAGAAAAGGCCTAACTCTCTCAACCTATCCTCGTACGACCTATTCTCCATTCCAGGCAACATCCTGGTAAATCTCCTCTGTACCCTCTCCCAAGCTTCCACATCTTTCCTAAAATGAGGCGACCAGAACTGCACACCTAAGAACTCTACCGTTAACCCTGTATTCCGCATTCTTATTTGTCCTTCCAAAATGGACAACCTCACACTTGACAGGGTTGAACTCCATCTGCCACTCCTCAGCCCAGCTCTGCATCATATCGAAGTCCCTTTGCAGCCAACAGCCCTCCTCACTATCCACAACTCCACCAATCTTGGTGATGAAGCAGCTGCAAATGGTTGAACCAAGAACATTAACCTGAGGAACTCAGGCTCCAGTGCTGCACTGTGTCTCTACCTCTGAGCTAGAAAACTCAAGTTGAACATCCACAAAACAGTGCAATAACATCTTTGAACAAGGTGATTAGCAAATATATACGTGCAAGATCCTTTACAAGGTCTAAACAACTTGCCCCTAATCTGCCCTTTCTTCATACAGTCTACAAAGTAATTTCTTCACGTAATTCATCTGAATCACTTTCAAAAGTTGTGTTAGAATATATCTCCAGCATCTTCACTAGTTGCCCAATATGCCATTCAGATCATACCAGTGTACAGTCCTGCTCACTCCAATTGGGGCTGACCCCTCTACTGCACACTTTGGAGAAACGCCCAGCATATTTTCAGGGACAATGTTTGCCAACTACTCAGTACAAATAATCTCTGATTAAGCATCACAACAATATATGTCTTTCTTTTACTTCAGTGCTATCTGAAAGTTCCAGTTTCAGGGGGTACATACAAGCCCAAATCTAAAATGAGAAAATTCTATTCTAAATAAATATACAGCTGAGCAACTAACAATGTAAGTGGATGGAGGTTGGGTGGGATGGTGGTGTTGGGGAGAGGGGTGGGTCCCACAGAGAGGGAGGGTGAGCAAGACAAGGACCAATCACTTAAGTCTTCATCAACTTTTCACAATAATGCTGGCCTGAAGAGAATGGTCAAAAGTTTCATCAAAATCAGAAAGATGGAATAAATGAGTTAAGTGCTCACATTAAGTATCCCTGCTTTTATTTTAGATTTCCAGTATTTATACTACTTTTCATCACATTTAATTATGAATTTCAGCCATGCAACCAGTTTTATTTGGGTGGGAAGTTGGGATGGGGGTAGAGAGGGAAGAATCATACACAAGGACACTGCAACTATCACAAAATGTTTACTGCTGCAGTTGTTTCCAGATGACCCTGAGCAAGAGGTTATATGCGTCATAAATTCCAAAAGCTAAGCTGCATTTTGACATGCTCCAGATCCTTAATAGAAAATAAAGAACAGTTTTAAATCCTCGCTATCTACTTTAGCAAGCATTTCAATCTAATTTATGGCTCTTAGCAGAGGTTATGGGTTGTGTCTCTGCTTTATGGATGCATTCATTGAACCAAAGAATGATTACAATCCAAGAAGTGGCTATTCGGGCCATCACATTGAAGAAGTTTCTCTGCAACAACAGTTCAGCCAACTCAGCAAAATTTCTCTTTGAATCCCCTTGGAAAAGCACAATACAACCCAAAACATGCACTGTGCGCCAAGATTCACCTTTGACTCTTTTGCCGTTCGCCTTAAACTCTGTGCCCTCTGGTTCACGGACTTTCAATGGGAATGGTTCATCCTTTTTTCATCGTGGTCCACAATGGTACCAACAACGTGGGTAGAAAGAGGGATAGGGATATAAGGCAGGATTTCAGGGAGCTAGGATGGAAACTGAGAGTGAGAACAAACAATTATCATCTCTGGTTTGTTACCCATGCCACGTGATAGCGAGGCAAGGAATATTGAGAGATATCAGCTGAACAGATGGGTTTCAGGTATATGGATAATTGAGGCTCATTCTAGGGAAGGTGGGACCTCTACAAACAGGATGGCTTTCACTTCAATCAGAGGAGTACTAATATCCTGGATGGGGATCTGTAGTGTAGTTCCAGTACACAGGAGGATGAGAGTAGGGAGGACATGGAAAGGATTTCACGGTCACACAAATGTGCTGGCAGACAACAGGTAAGTTTGAAGTGTGTCTACTTCAACGCCAGGAGTATCCAGAATACAGTAGTTGAGCTTGCAGCATTGATGGGTGCCTGGGACTTCGACCTTATGGCCATTTCGGAGACAGACGTGGATAGAGCAGGGTCAGGAATGGATGTTGCAGGTTCCAGGGTTTAGATCTTTCATTAAAATCAGGGAAGGTGGTAAAAGGACAGTACAATGGTGGCTGAAAGAACTTTTGATGAGGACTCGTCTACTGAGGTGGTACGGGCTGAGATTGGAAACAGGAGAGGACAGGTCACACTGCTGGGAGTTTTTATAGGCCTCCGCAAAGTTCCAGGGAGGTGGAGGCAAGGATCGGCAAAACAATTCTGGGTAGGAATGAAAGGTAACAGAGTGATCATTATGGGGGACTTCAACTTCCCCAACATTAACTGGAAATGCTATAACTCTAGTAAGTCAGATGGATCAGTTTTTGTCCAATGTGTGCAAAAGGGTTTCCTGACACAGTTTGTTGATGAGCCGACAAGCGGGAAGGCCACACTGGACCTGATAATGAACCAGGCCAGGTGTTTGATTTAGTGGTAGGTAAGCACTTTGGAGAAAGTGACCATAATTCGGTTATGTTTAATTTAGCGACGGAAAGGATAGGCACATGTCACAGGACAAGAGTTATCGATGGGGCAAGGGCAATTATAATGCGATCAGGCAAGACTTAGGAGGCAATAGAATGGGGTAGCAAAATGCAGGGAATGGGGACTATTGAAATGTGGAGCTGGTTTAAGGAACAGATATTGTGTGCCCTTGTAGGTATGTCCCTGTCAGGCAGGAAGGAAGTGATAAGGTAAGGGAACTGCGGTTTACCAAAAAAATTGTATCTCTTGAGCGAAGGGGGAGGCTTATACGATGTTGAGACAAGATGGTTCAGATGACATGATGTAGAGTTACAGGTTACCTAGGAAGGATTTAAAGAGTTAAGAGCAAGGAGAAGACATGAACAGTCTTTAGCAGGTAGAATAAATGAGAACCCTAAAGCTTTCTATGGGTATGTGCCGAATAAAAGAATGACTAGGATAGGAATAGGGCTAGTCAAAGATAGAAGTGGGAAATTATGTGTGGACCCTATGGAGATCGGAGAGGTGCGAAACAAATATTTC
>NC_057715.1:119264110-119275933 GCF_004010195.1 Chiloscyllium plagiosum | reverse complement strand
TGGTGCCAGTGTAGTTGCGGAAGATGGATTGTTCCACATATCCTACGAAGAGGCAGGCATAGGTGGGGCCCATGCGGGTGCCCATGGCTACTCCTTTCGTTTGGAGGAAGTGGGAGGATTGGAAAGATAAGTTGTTCAGGGTGAGGACCAGTTCAGTCAGTCGAAGGAGGGTGTCAGTGGAAGTGTACTAGTCGGTACGGCGGGAAAGGAAGAAGCGGAGGGCTTTGAGTCCTTCGTGATGGGGGATGGAGGTATTAAGATACGGGCTATTAGACTTGAAAGGATCGAGGTTGGTAAGGTCGGTACGGCGGGAAAGGAAGAAGCGGAGGGCTTTGAGTCCTTCGTGATGGGGGATGGAGGTATTAAGATACGGGCTATTAGACTTGAAAGGATCGAGGTTGGTAAGGAGATGGTGCTAACAATTCTAGAACGTGTGAATGTAAACAAGTTCCCTGGGCCGGATGGGATTTATCAGAGGATTCTCTGGGAAGTTAGGGAGCCTTTGTCCTTTATCTTTGAGTAGTCATTGCCTACAGGTTTTTAGTACAACAGAACTGGAGGATTGCAAAAGTTGTGCCCTTGTTCAACTAGGGCAGCAGAGATAACCCTGGTAATTATAGACCAGTGAGCTTTACTTCTGTTGTAGGAAAGATTTTGGAAAGGATTATAAAAGATAGGATTTATAATCATCTCGCAAACAACAATTTAATTGTAGACAGTCAACATGGTTTTGTCAAGGGCAGGTCGTGTCTCACAAACCTCTGAGTTATTTGAGAAGGCGACCAAGCATGTAGATGAGGGTACGGCAGTTGATGTGGTATACATGGACTTCAATAAATCCTTTGATAAGGTTCCACATGGTAGGCTATTGGAGAAAATGGGGAGGCATGGGATTGAGGGTGATTTAGCAGGTTGGATTAGAAATTGGCATTCTGTAAGAAGGTAGCAAGTAATGGTTGGTAGAAAATATTTAGCCTATAGTCTGGATCTGTTTTGGGACCACTGCCGTTTGTCATGTTTATAAATGATTTGGACACAGACACAGACACACCCCATCCCCCCATGTGGGGGATGGGCTTGGCTTAGTTTACAGGTCGGCACAACATTGAGGGCTGAAGGGCCTGTTCTGCTCTGTACTGTCCTACGTACTCTGAATCCCAAATGACTTTGAACACAAATTATCTAAAGAGTACCCGGGTTCTCCAATCGGTCATCACCATCCTTCAAGAAGTAAACTTACTCAAAACAAGCAGAGGAGGTGCAATACATAAACAAAATGATGTTAACTTGGTTAACTTAACAGTCCCATCATAAAATAATAAGGTTTTTGCTTCAAGGGCTATTCTATTCCAGAGGAAGTGGCGGGTTCATTCAGAAGAGAGGTCAGAGTGAGCCTCCACCTACATGTTCTAATTTTTCCCAATTTCAGATCAACAGAACCCATGGTACAGAGCAGAGAACAACCACTCTGGCAGGCACTCCTCCAACCACTATTAACACCAACATGAGGAGTGGCAATTCATCTCTGGATTGTTCATGGGACTTTTTGTGTGACGCAGTTGCAAACAACAGACACCGCATTTCCAAGTAATGGATTACATCTGAAGTGCTCTAAATTGTTTGAAACCTGTTGAGGCACTTCCACAATGTAAGCCTAATCTTTAATTTCATGGAAAGGCAGAATATTTGTTTGAAAGCTAGCAGGCATTTAGTGTTCATACATCCAAATACTGTTTTTCAGTATTCAGTATTTGAAACACTAACTTTCCTGCTCCTCAGATGCTGTCAGACTTGTTGCACTCTTCTAGCTTTACATCTATCGACTGTTGACTTCTAGCATCTGCAGTCCTTACTGTCTCCTAGTCACTTCAATAAAGATATCATTTGTTGTCAGACTTTGAAAATGAGGCTGTTTGACTTTGGCTCAATCGAGCTCATGATGTGGAAACAGAATCATAGAGATATACAGCACGCAAACTGAACCTTCGGTCCAACCCGTCCAAATATCCTAAATTTATGTAGTCCCATTTGCCAGCACTTGGCTCATATCCCTCCAAACCTTTCCCATTCATATACCCATCCAGATGCCTTTTAAATGTTGCAATTGTATCAGCCTCCATCACTTCCTCTGGCAGCTCATTCCATACACGCACTACCCTCTGCATGAAAAAGGTGCCCCTTAGGTCTCTTTTATATCTTTCCCATCTCACCCTAAACCCATACCCTCTAGCACTGGACTGCCCCACCCAAGAGGAAATACCTTGTCTACTTGTCCTGAGAATGTGTATAGGGTATAAGCAGACAGGGAAAGAGTTAAGTTCTGAGTTTTGCGAAACAAGAGGTCCAGCTGAGTATGACTCAGATCAGATAAGAACTTACAGTTAACAATGGGGTGCTGGAGGCAAGGGTAATGGGTTAACAAGGTGGAAAAGCAGTCATTATGTAGAGCCATTTAACAATATTTGAAGCATTCAGTATGTAAGGTCAGCTAACAATTGTATGAATCCTATTAACAAGGTTAAGAACATTCATTGTATAACAGGAAAGGGCTTGGTTTCTGCTATTGACACTCATTGATTGTAATGGTCACCCAATTAATACAAATGTTGTCTTATCTGGATGTTCCTCCCTGTAAAATGCCTATGGTTCATTGAGAAACTGTTATTCGAGGGAAGACCATGAGCTCATGTCCTTGTGCACATGGGCAATTGTTCTCTCTCTCTCCAGGGCCCAGCACAAAGATAGAGGTAAAACCACATGGCATCTCTGAGCATTTTGCTTTGATTGAGGTGGGGGGGGTAAATGGGATGACAATCCTATCCATGTCCCTTACGATTTTATAAGCCGCTAAGGTCACCCCTTAGACTCGACACTCCAGGGAAAACAACCCAGCCTATTCAGACTCTTCCAACAGCTGAAACCCTCCAACCCCGGCAACATCCTTGTAAATCCTTTCTGATGTCTTCCAAGTTTCACATCATCCACCTGATAAGAGGAGACCAGAACTGCACACAATATTTCAAAAGTGGCCTAACCAATTTCCTGCCCAGCAGCAACATGACCTCCCAACTCCTATACTCAATGGTCTGATCAATAAAGGAAAGCATACTAAATAATTTCATCAATATCCTATCTACCCAAGACTCCACTGTCAAAGAAATAGGAACCTGCACTCCAAGGTCTTCTTTGTTTAGTAACACTCCCCAAGACCTTACCATTAAAGTATACAAGCCCTGCCCTGATTTGCCTTTCCAAACTGCAGCACCTCGCATTTATCTAAATTAAACTTCAGCTGCCACTCCTTAAGACCAAGTAGCACAAATCTGGGTGAGCACAATGACTGTGGCCAAACTCAGTTCCAATTCCATTTACAAATTTGTAATGACATCATTGAAGTGGGTTGGATCTCAAATAACAATGGTACAGTGTATGTTGAGGAGATGGGCAGCTTAGTGGCATGGTGCAAAAGCAATCTTTCCCTCAAAGTCAGCAAAATAAAGGAGCTGGTCATCAACATCATGAAGTGGAGCGGTGTACACTCCTCTATCTGTAACATGTGTGCTGAGGTAGAGATGGTCGAGGCTTCAAGTTCCTTGGACTAAATATCACCAACAATCTATCCTGGTCCATCCACATCAAAACTACAGTCAAGAAAGCACATCAATGCCACTACTGCCTCAAATTCCAGAGGAACTTCAGCATATTGACAATGACTCAACAATTGTTAATAGATTTCTTTTGTGTAGAACCCCTGTAGTGTGGAAACAGGCCATCTGGCCCAACAAGTCCACACCAACCCTCAGAGGACCATTCCAAACAGACCCCCCTCCCCTCCCCCACCCCTCCCTGTAACCCTGCATTTCCCCTGGCTGATGTACCTAACTTACACATCCCTGAACACTACGGGCAATTTAGCATAGTCAATTCACCTAACTTGCACATCTTGGGACCATAGGAGGAAACTGGAGCACCCAGAGGAAACTCATGCAGACACGGGGAGAACATGCAAACACCACACATCCAGCTGCCAGAAGCTGGAATCAAACCTAGATCCCTCATGCTGTGAGACAGCAGTGCTAACCACTGAGCCACCATGTCATCCTGACGCACCATAGAAAGTATGCATCACAGCTTGATATGGCAACTGTTCTGCCTAAGACCGCAAGAAGTTTCAGAGAGCTGTGAACACAGCCCAGCCCATCACAAAAACCAGCATTATTTCCAATGACTCTGACTACATTTCTCGTTGCCTTGGGAAAGCAGAAGCATAATCAAAGACCTCTCCCAACCCAGTTATACTTTCTTCCACCCTCTTCCATCAGGCAGGAGATACAAAGGTTTGAAAACATGTACCAACAGATTATTCCTAGCTGTTATCAGACTTCTGAACAGACCTCTCAAAAAGGAGTTGATCTTTCTCTGTAGCTGTAACACTATATTCTGCATTCTATTCTATTACCCTGATGTACTTAGGTAAGGAATGACTTGTCTGGTTAGCGTACAATACAATACTTTTTACCGTATCTCGGTTCATGTAACAATAGTAAATTAAATCAATAATAAATCAAATAAATGTGTTGGTAAATTCATTCCAAAATTAATTCCACAAGGCTATCCTTGGGATTGATTTCAAAATTTCTTCTTTAAATGTGGGCTACACCATGTAGGACTTGCAGCTCATCCCTGATGGCATTAAGGCACAATTTGGGGAGGCTCGTTGGAAAGGTATTTTTGTGATTAGACTAATAATTCAGAGGCCCAGACTACCAGGACAGTGGTTCAAATCCCACTACGACAGCCGCAGGAATTTTGATTCAAGTAAACTAACCTGGAAATGAAAGCATGAAACTATCAATTATCATAAAAACCCACTGGTTCACTCGTTCGGGAAGGAAGTCTGCCATACATGGTCTGATCTACACTCAAGTACAGACCCACAGCAATGTGGTTGACTACGAACTGCCCTCTGAAATACCTTCAACGGTCACTTAGTTATAAGTGAATTTGGGATGGGCAACCAATGGTGATCTTGCAAGGGACACCAACAATTCTGTGAAAACAAGGAAAGTGCACAAGTGAGGGACGAGAATTACATTCCTTGGTGGGTGGGAGGGTCACCGCCCCGGAAGTTCGTGAATCAACTGGATTTGGTTTTTGCTTTTTCAAAACTTGACAACTTCTACCATCATATTCTGATGCCAGCCTGAATTATTTAACTGGGTATCATAACTTGCCGTGATATGGTTTGATCTCACAACTTTAGTCTGTTACTGAAGGACTAGAATGCTTCGGTTAATAAACTACAATGCAATGAACATCAGTCCACAGATTTCAAAGACATCAAGAAAGGAACTGAATTTGGAGCAGATACAGTTAAATATTTAAAGTTATAATAATTTGGAATTAAGGTTAATTTCCATTACCTCTTAACTAGGTTCAGAAACATTCAGCCAAACAAAAACAGAAATTGCTGGAAAATCTCAGGTCTAGCAGCATCTGTGGAGAGAACATTCTTCTGAAGAAGGGTCATTGGGCCTGAAACTCTGATTTCTTTCCGCAGATGCTACCAGATCTGATGAGATTTTCCAGTAATTTCTGTTTTGGTTTCGGATTTCCAGCATCCACAGTTCTTTCAGTATTTTTTTGTCACAAACTGTCATCCTGCTGTTTGCTCTGAAAATGAACAGAGGTGCTGGTGGTGAAAGACATCCTTGGATAGATACCAATCTCATTTTGCTCCCAACGTTCCTGTCCTCATTGGAAATCCTTTTTCTTGCTGGTTTACTTCAATTTAAAAACAGTTTAATTATTCAGTAGCGAGCAGTCCTTTCCTGCTGAGAAAGGCACTGTGATTTTATTCATTTCAGAAGTTTGTCTGTCTGTAGAAACCAACATCCTCTAAATGATATTTGATGTGCTTTAGGTCAACTGCAATATACAACCAGAGATGCTAATAAAGCTCCACATCTACAATAAAAGAATGCATCAGATCTCTGCACAGTGTATACTACGATTCAATGAAGCGAAGAGAGAAGCAAGATCTATGTACTAATCGATAGACTCCATTAAGTGTTTTTATGCTGGGATAGTATTCCCAAAACAAACGAAGTCAAATTAGAAGCAAACCTGTTACAAAACTCCTCACAAAAGCTAACGATCCAGTCTACTACGTCCTCTCAGGTGGATAAGGTTGATCTACCATCACACATATGACAGCAAGCTTGAAAGACAATAAAGATGGACTGGGGATAAAAAGTCAGCTGCTGCTCCTCCAAAATCCACCAGTCATACTGGTGAACAAGTTCTTCATTTTTAATTAAACATGTTGGCTTACAGACAATTTTGGTCTCAATTTCATACAAGGTACTAAGTTAACTATGACAACTTACAAATATATCAAGAAAGAAATTAATTTTCTGATACATTTGGAATTCATGTGCCCGTATGACTCCTCAGTCTTTCTGCTGCTCAATGCTAACTCTGCCCATTCAACAAATATTCACATTTGGTTCAGATACCATGTGGTAACCCATCTTCATAGATTGCCAGCTTTGACTATGTTGTGCTGTGAACTCTTGCTCTCAGCTCCCTCATGTCATTTACAAATTCAGATAAGAAAATCCTCAGTTCTTCACCCAAGTCCTTCATATGGTTAACATCTTTAGGTACATATGCCTTCCAAGTTTTGCAGGAAATTTAGATCTTGCTGTCCTTGTCCTCAGAAGGAGAGTCTGAAGAGCGTGTGCAAAATTATTGATACTGAGTGAAATTGGCTGCAGTGGTGTTCTACAAACAGCAAAAACACCCGTTTCTTTTGGTGTTGGGCGAATAAGAATGTCGGCAAGAGATACCAAGGGGAATGTCATGCTCTTCTAACATTGTCAAATGGCAATCAAAATGGAGTCTCAGTCAAACACATCACAGGATATACCAAAGACTGCATCTTCCATTGGACGGTGCCTTATATTGCAAGCCAAGGGCTTTTTCCTCTTCATTCACATCATGTGACATCACTAGTAACCCCTCAAGAAGAGGGGTTACTCTTGAACTGCCTTCTTGAACTGCTGATGTTTGGGAAGAAGTTACAAGATTTTAATTAGGCATTACTAAATAATCTCATTTTTGTGTGCCTGGACCTGGCTTGTGTTCTGTTTTGGTTAGGAGACTAAGGGGATCTAAATTGAAGTATTTGATGAGGATTCAGGGAAAGCAGGAATAGACTTAGGACAAAAAAGCATTTTATTTTTCCTACTTAATACCCAAAGTGATTTGTTCCCTAGAGACTGTCAACATAACTACATGTCCCATCACTTCGGCTGCCTCAGCTTGACTCAACCCCAATTCAAATTGTTAACCTTCAGAAAGCATCATATTTAAACTTAACATTCAAGAATTTAGCACTGTTTACAAGTCAGGCTTGACAGGCAAGCAAACCAGTCACGAAAACAGCATGAAAATGTGTTACGAACAGAGGTGAGGCAGGTCATGTCATTCGCTCATTCAAAATAAATAAAATCAAACTAAAAACAAAATCATTAATACTATTTACTCAAGAGAGACAGAAGCCAGCAGCAACATGAATAGGAGAGGACCTCTGGTGGGGTGGTGGGGGTGTGAGAATGTATTTAGGATGAGGGAGAAAGAAGAGGAGAAAACAGAGATAATGTGGGGGTGAATAATTTCTTGTTCATATTCAATTATCAACACTCAGTCTAAATAGACTCTAGACAAGAGAAAAAGTATCCTGCTAGCTCCTGCGGATCCTTCAAAATCCTTTTCTCGTTGACAGTGCTGATTGCAACACCAGGACAACTCCATACAGTCCAGGTGAGCAGCTTGAACAGACTTAAATAAAGCTCTAAAAGGACCTGAAGATGAAAAGCCTAGAGATTCTGAATTCTTAGAGATCAAAGATGTAAAGACCGATTTCTCCGTAGAACAATTCTGTTATTAACTTGGCAGACTGATTAATAAGAATCCTCCGCAGGAGATAAGAGGAGGCAGACTTACTCTATATAGGAATAGCTTGAAGGTGCTGTAGAATCCCATGATTAGAAGCTCTGCTGTGACACACACTGATTATCTTTGCCCACTTCTTTCACACAACATGTCCTGGAAACTTCACACAATGCAGATTACAAGAAAAACTCTCTCAGCCACAGATATGAAAACCGAACTGGATGAACTGCTTGCAGGAGGTGGGCCTTGAACGATACCACTGCACTACAGGGAATCTGATTACTGATGATTGTAATGTATCAAACTAAATTAGCAGTAAACAGGAACTGACTGTCCACAACCATTACCTCCCCCAAAAATGACTACTCCCAGCACAATGAAGTGGTTTTAAATTTGTCAGAAATTCATTACTGGAAGTCACTAGAGAAATCCCCACCCCTGTAGCGGCACAGTCCACCTAGCCAAGTCTATACATCAGGAAGGAAAGCAGTGTGCAAAACAATAGAGGGAAAGAGGCATGATTGCAGCAAGCTTCTCAACACCTAAACCAAAACAAATTGAGTGGCCAGCATACAAAGTATTTCAATTTAAACAGGATGCTGCCAGTACTGCTAAGCTTCTCCAGCAGTGTGTCTGCTTCAGGAATCTCATGCCCCGATGCCAAGTACCTCTGCACTCTTGTTTGCCAGGCAATCACTCCAGAATACACAGGTTGTAAGCAAAAAGTCTAATCAGAAACAGAATGGGGTTAACCATAGTCAAGGTAGATTTGGCCAACTGGGACCTGACCACAACTCGGTGGCTGAACAGTTTGCGGCAGAGAATGATAGCAAGAAGCTCTCACTGCACGTTTCCTTTCAGAGAGGACATTAATGAACTAGGTGAGTTTTTATGACAATCAACATTAGATATTCAGTCACGAATAGGCCAGCTCCTTATTCCAGTTTTTTTAAAAAAACAATGTCAAATTTCACATCTGCCATGGTGGAATTCAAACTACATGCTGCAGAACATGTGCCTGGAGTTCTGGATTGCTGGTCCAATGACATTACTACAAAACCACCACCAACAGTACAGCATTGTGGCCCAGGTTTTCCAATAACCTAGGTAAATGGGGGAAAACAACCACAAACATGAATCAATTTGTGCACTACAATATTCGCAAACAATAGTGATAAGAAGTCAGAAATGAGAGATCACATGCAGACAGAGACACAGTCCAAGTGAGTATATAGTTCAGGAACGTTGGAGGCAGCATGGGAGTTCAGTGCAGAGGCAAAGATGTGCTTTGTGCTTGCTTACTTTGCTTGGTTTGTCAGGTTTTTTTTAATAAACAGGACAATCTCAAGCCTAGGATCAGGGGCCCAGCACAAAACAAAAATGACATGACAAGAAAACTGCAAGTTCATTGGTTGGTAATAGCTGCTAATATCATTATTATAGTTTATTTTCAGATTGAAGGTAAATAGGGGAATATTTACAGATAACTAGAAGATCAGTAGGATTTAAAAATCAAATTAAGAATTAAGTAAATAAAATGGAGATGAAAGACCAAGCAATATGGGGAGCTGGCGGACAACACCGTGGTTTATAGTGACCACATCTACAGCAAGTGTTGGTTTGCTTGAGGAACTCCGACTCAGAGTTGATGAGCTGTAGTCTGAGCTTAGAACACTGCAACATATCAGTGAGGGGGAGTCACTGTGTTTCAGGAAGCAGTCACACCATTTATATTAACTGATTAATAGCCAGTGGTCAGGGACAGGAAGGTGAGACTACCAAGCAAGGCAAGCAAAGGCATCCTTAGCCCTTGATCTCATCTAACATATTTGAGATTCTTATTCTCCGACTGGGTGAGTGTGGGGACTGCAGGGAGGATAAGCAAAGTGACCATAGCACCATGGTACATGGAACATTCCAGGGAGGGGAGAAAGGTAGTTGTAAGGATTGCGAAGGAGTGGACAGTGACTATAAACAGATAGAATTCACCCTGCAGTTAAGGAGGAGGAGGTTGAATCAGATGTAACAGTTTTCTAATCGACTAAAGAAAACTACAAAGAAATGAGGCAGGGGGTGCCCTGGATTGACTGGAAGGGGAATGGAGTAGGGAAGAAAACAAAGCAGTATTAACAGGAGTTTTGGGGGTAAATCAGGAGGTGCACATCAGACATTCATCTCAGGAAGGAAGAAGCATAAGAAAGAGAGGATGAGGTGACCATGGCTGAGAAGAGAAGTTAGGGACAGCATAAACACAAAAGGAAAAGCAAACAATATGCTAAGATTAGTGGGAAAACAGAGGATTGGGAAGCATTTAAAAACCAGTACAGGATAATTGAATTAGCAAAAAACATTTCCTTCAAAAGGGAGGCAATGCCTTAGTGGTATTATCACTTGACTTTCCATCCAGAAACTTCACTGATGTTCTGGGGACCCAAGTTTGAATCCCACCACGGTAATTGGTGGAATCTGAATTTAATAAAGAACTCTGGAATTAAGAATCTAATGAGGACTGTGAAACCCTTGTCAGTTGACAGAAAAACCCAACAAGCTCACTAATGTCCTGCAGGGAAAAAAACCTGCCTTCCTCACCTGGTCTGACCTATGTGACCACGACAATCTGTTGGACTTTCAACTGCCTCTGAAATGGCTGAGCAACCCACTCATTTCAAGGGCAACTGGGGATGGGCAATAAATGCTGACCAGCCAACCATAACCACAGCCCACGAGTGAATAGTAACAAATAATCGAGGGGGCAGAGAATGCAAGGATAATGTAGCTAGTTATAAAAAAAGATTGCAAGTGTTTTTTTTAAAAAAGATATACACAAGGCAAGATAGAGGCAACAGTGGACATGGAATTATTGGAAAATGAAACTGGAGGAGGAGTAAAGGGAAACAAAGAAATGGCAGAGGAACTGAATAGGAACCTTACATCAGCCTTCATATGGAAGAGACTTGTAGAATACCACAAGTTCAAGAGTCAGGGGTAGAAGTGAGTGCAGTGGCCATCAGTAAGGAGAAGGTGCTGGGGCAGCTGAAAGATTTGAAAGTGGATAAACTGGACAGACTACAGCTCAGAGTTCTGGAGGAGAAGACTAGGAGATTAGAGGAGAATTGGTGATCTTTCAGGAATCACTGGAGTTAGGGAGAGTCCCAGACGACTGGAAAATGGTTAATGTAACACACCAGTTTAAGAAGGTTGGGAGACAGAAGATCGGAACTTATAAGACAGCTAGCCTGTCCTTGCATGTTGATAAGATTTTGGAGTCCATTATTAATCATGAATTTGCGGAGTACTTGAAAGTACACAGTAAAATAGGACTGAGTCAGCACAGCTTCGTCAAGCCATCACGCTGACAATTCTGTTAGAATTCTTTGAGGAGGTAGCAGCAAGTTAGGTAATGAAGAAACAGTGGACATGATCTATTTGGATTTTCTGAAGGTCTTTGACAAGGCACTGGACAGGAGGCTGATACATAAGGTGAGTCCATGGTGTTAGGGACAAGGTATTGGCCTGGATAGACGACTCAATGACTGGCAGACAGCAGTGATAAAAGGGTCTTTTTCAGGATGGCAGCTGGTGGCTAGTGGAATTCCACAGGGGTCCGTGTTGGGACCACAACTATTCATGTTATACATTAATAATCTAGACAAAGGAATTGATATAATTGTTGCCAAGTTTGCAGTTGACACAAAGATAGGTGGAAGAACTGACAGGGAGGCTGCAGCGGACTTGGACAGGTTCACAGACTTGGCAAAGTGGCAGGTGGAGCTGAAAATGTGTTGCTGGAAAAGCGCAGGTCAGGCAGCATCCAAGGAGCAGGAGAATCGACGTTTCGGGCATAAGCCCTTCTTCAGGAATGAG